>NW_016890204.1:0-2685 GCF_001698545.2 Rhinopithecus bieti | reverse complement strand
AAGGTTGAGATACTCTCATCTTCCCATAAATACTACTCTAGCAATGAAATCTGCATTAAGACAGAATTGTAAAATACACAAATAAGATCATGAAGTGGAAAATAGGTCAAAATAAAAAATGAATTGTTCTGAGAGAGGCAGAGAAATTCACCTCAGTGTAATAATTCTATAGACTTTGTATAATGGATCACAAATTATGAGTAAGTCCTCTCCAGGGATCAGAATACAGGAGGCAGAAATCATCATTACCAATCTGCATTTTCATTTCTCTTTCACAGAAGTGTAAGGGAAACGGTGCTTCACTGGACATCTCATTTGACGTCCATCCATCCATCTATCATCCATCCATCCACTCACCTGTTTCCATGAAGGGCTTCGGGGAGGGGAAGAACATACTAAAATACAGCACACTCCATATTTTTTAATAGAAAGCCTCAAGTAGAAATCTATAAAAAAATCAATTTTTTACATTTCTAAGAAATAGTTGCAATAAATTAAATTGGAAAATTATAAGTACTTTTAAGACATGGGAAGCTGTCCAAGAAAGAGTGAAATGCACTTCAACAAATATTTGTGGAGTACTTAAAATGCAGTAAGTGTTTTGGAAAATACAAGTATGAGTAAGAATTATTCCTAATCTTTTAGACATAGTCTAAAGGTCAAGTTGGGAGCTGTATAATCCATGTACAACAAACATAAAATGTGATCATTAGGTAGGAAATATTATGTCATAAGTACAAATTCATCCAGATCTACCTCAAGAATACACAGTCTTTTTTTCTCAGTTTCCACTACTGTGACCCTAAACCAAATCTCCACCTCGTTCTGTCATCCAGATTGGAGTGCAGCAGCATGATCACAGCTCACTGCAACCTCCAATTCATGGGTTCAAGCCATCCTTCTGCCTCAGCCTCCTAAATAGCTGAAACCACCAGTGTGCACCACCATGCCTGGGTAATTTTCACACTTTTGCAAAATGAGTCTCACTCTGTTGCCCAAGCTGGCCTTGAACTCCTGGCCTCAAGTGATCCTACTGCCTTGGTCTCCCAAATTGCTAGGATTATAGGTGTGAGCCACTGAGCCCACCCCACAAGGCCTTTCTTGAAATGTACCATATAATGATACTTTCTTTTCTTTATGGCTAAAAAAAATTTATCTTTTCCACTTATTTATATTCTTTCTGTTCCTTATGCAAGCTCCATGAAGAAGAGACCATGTCTGTCTTAATTCACTGTGGTATCTTCAGAGTCTTACACATGGCAGGGCATGTGGTAGGTGTTCCAGATTGCATTTCCAAAAGGTGAACACAGTATTTCTCAACTCTCTTGCCCCACTAAATCCTTGCCACTCTCCCATTAAAAGGTTCATTGATGGATGACTAAAGAAAATGTGGTGCATATGTAAACAGAATATTATTCAGCCTTACAAAAGAAGGAGATTCTGCTATTTGTCACAACATAGACGAACCTAGAGGACATTATGTGAAATGAAGTAAACCAGACATAGAAAGGAAAATACTGTATGATCTCACTTATATGTGGAATGTTTTACAGTTGAAAAAAAAAAAAAGTAGAATGGTGATTGCCTGGAGCTGGAGGATGGGGAGATGGAGAAATGCTGGTCAAAGGACAAAGGTTCCGTTATGCAGACTGAGTAAGCTCTGGAGCTCTAGTATACAGCATGGGAATTATAGTTAATTGCACTGTATTATGTACTTGAAATTGCTAAGAGTGCTGAGCTTAAGTGTTCTCAATACACACACACACACACACACACACAAATGGCAACTATGTGGGGTGACAGATATGATACGTTAATTAGCTTGATTGTGGTACTGACTTCACAGTGTATACATATATCAAAATATTACCTCGTGCTCCTTAAATATATGTAATTTTACTTGTCAAGTATACCTTAATAAAATCGAAGGGAAAAGTAAAGTCTAACTTCTCGCCCTTTGAATTTGGATAGCTTGTGACTCACTGGTCACCAGTGGAATGCAGGGAGAGTGATAGTGTCTTCAGAGCCTCGGCAATTCAGCTTCCACCTTTCTAGCTTGAACATTCACTCTTAATGCCTTTAGCTGCCCTAGGTAGGCATTATGACTCTTGCTGAGGCCATGATAGCATAGGAAGCCCATAATCGCCCATGCAGAGAGACCACAAGCAGAGGCCTTGAGCTTTATGAGAGGAGAGAGTGTAATGTACACCTATCTTCCAGCTGCTGTCTCCAGCCCCATCCCACTGCAGCCACAGGAGACACACTGAGCAAATACTGCCTTGTTAACCAATCTCTGCCGGAATGTCTGACCCATGGAAACCTTGAGAGATGATAAAATGATTGTTGCTTTACACCATTACAATGTTTTAGCAGAGCACATGGTGCCTCATGCCTGTAATCCTAGAACTTTAGGAGGCAGAAGTAGGAGGAGTGCTTGGGGCCAGGAGTTTAAGACTAGCCTGGGTAACACACTGAGACCCCATCTCTAAAAAAAAAATATATATAAATTAGCAAGGTGTGGTGGTGCATGCCTGTAGTCCCAGCCACTCTGGAGGCTGAGGCAGGAGACACATGTGAGCCCAGGAGTTGGAGGCTGCAATGAGTTATGATCATGCATGCCATTGTACTCCAGTCTGGATGACACAGCGAGATCCTGTCTCTCTCAAAAAAAAAAAAAAAAGTTTT
>NW_016890203.1:0-1828 GCF_001698545.2 Rhinopithecus bieti | reverse complement strand
ATTTATGTCACCAAAACTACCTATCAGTACCTTCAAAGCCATCTCAATTCATCTGAAATCTATTCTTCTCTAAGAATGGATTGAAAGGAAAATAGTGGGAGAAAACTGATAAGCATTTACAGTTAAGAAAGCATTTCTCAACAAAATACTTAGGTTCTAATGCTTTTAGTGGTGGTGAATTTAATATGAACACTTACTTTAAAAGCCTTCCATTGTCACTTATTAATGAAAATGAAATACTGAATGTCATATTTAAGCTGTCAAGATAGTAGATTAAATAAGTTGCTAGAGAAGAAACTTTATTTGCTAAAACCTAAATTTGAAAATAAGCAGTAGACTTAGTCATCTGGGTTACATTTTAAAGCCTGTTTTGCTTTTGAGAAATGCCCTGTAATCCTGGTACATTTTTTAGCTTTATCATGAATGTCTCTTAAGAATACAATTCAAGTAGAACATTTATGTACTTTAGAGATCATGACGTTTTTTAGTTCCACTCTTGATCAGCCAATTCAGCAAACCCAGGGCCCTTTTATAATTTTGTACTGCATATGACATCTTACAGATGTCTTTGTATGTGATTTTGAACAGTAAGTGCTCCACAAACAGCAAAGTGCAAAATTGTCATAGGTCCAGAGTTCCTGCAACTTAAAAAAATTAAAGACTCTACAGCCTGGAGATGCATTCATTTTTTTATCTTTTCTCTGTATTACTAGAAATAATGGATGACTGTTCAACCAATTGCAATGGAAATGGAGAGTGTATCTCTGGCCATTGTCATTGTTTCCCAGGATTCCTTGGACCTGACTGTGCTAGAGGTAATGTTGCTCTGTTATTCTGATTGGTTTAGGAAAATAGATGTGATTTCATAACCCAGAATTAGTAGTAATAGTAATAGTAAGTAACATTAGTAGTGGTGACAGCAATAGGAGCAGTGTTCCCTACTGCTGCTGCCAAAAGCTGAGCACTTACTATGCCAGGCACTGTTCTAAACACTTTATGTTCCGTCTTTTAATTCCAGCTTCCTACAATAGCTCTATGAGATAGATCTGCTGTTATCCAATTTTATGGGCAAAGAAACAATGCCAGAGAGTTTAAGTGACTTAACCAGGGTTACCTAACAGCTGGGATTTGTACATAGGTTGTCTGACCAGTCACTACATGATGCTTTTATTTCCTTCACAAATTAATTCATAATGAGCTGACTTTAAAAGTGAACTAAGTTGATAACTGCTTATGCACACCAATGTATGTGGAAGGGGTGGGTTATCACCAAATAAATAAGGAGCCTACAAAGTAAAGACTGGAAAGTCAGAAGTCAAACTTAGCAAACCTCACTCTCCTGGACTTGCCCATAGTTTAATTTTGAAAAGCTTTAGGTAAATAACATCATGTTTTCCCATAGACTTACAGTTATTATTTTAGGGATGTTTTCTGCTCATTTTCACTATATTCTTAAAGTTCCCAGTCTGCTAACACTTTAATATCAGGTTTCTCAGACACTTAGTTTCTTTCTATTAAATTGCATTCAGTAGAGAATTCTAAAGCACTTGCTAGGTTCCCAGCGCCATGATAGATCTTGAGGAGGTGGGGTTGAGGGTGGAGGTGATGGTTGGTACTAAAAAATCAATAAGACAAAAAATACAGGCCTTGTCCTCGAAAAGCCCATAGTTTTAATAAGGAGACTAACAATGACAAAGCAGAATTAGCATTTTAATAAAGGTCTGCACAATGTGTTGTAGGAACAGACATCTGTCCAATAGAAATCTATTTACACAACTTTTTAAAGATAATATTTTATAACATTAATAACTTTACTTATTGCTTTTTA
>NW_016890202.1:0-616 GCF_001698545.2 Rhinopithecus bieti | reverse complement strand
GCAAGGAATATTCTTCCATTTGTTTGTGTACTCTTTTATTTCATTAAGCAGTGGTTTGTAGTTCTCCTTGAAAAGGTCTTTTACATCCCTTGTAAGTTGGAATCCCAGGTATTTTATTCTCTTTGAAGCAACTGTGAATAGGAGTTCATTCATGATTTGGCTGTTTCTCTGTTATCGGTGTATAAAATGCTTGTGATTTTGCACATTGATTTTGTTTCCTGAGACTTTGCTGAAGTTGCTTATCAGCTTAAGGAGATTTGGGGCTGAGACAACGGGGTTTTCTAAATATACAATCATGTCATCTGCAAACAGGGACAATATGACTTCCTCTTTTCCTAATTGAATGCCCTTTATTTCTTTCTCCTGCCTGATTGCCCTGGCCAGAACTTCTAACACTACGCTGGATAGGAGTGGTGAGAGAGGGCATCCCTGTCTTGTGTCAGTTTTCGAAGGGAATGCTTCCAGTTTTGCCCATTCAGTATGATATTGGCTGTGGGTTTGTCAAAATAGTTCTTATTATTTTGAGATACGTCTCATCAATATGTAGTTTATTGAGAGTTTTAAGCATGAAGGGCTGTTGAATTTGTCAAAGGCCTTTTCTGCATCTATTGAAATA
>NW_016890200.1:0-261 GCF_001698545.2 Rhinopithecus bieti | reverse complement strand
ATATTTTATTGAGGATTTTGCATCAATGTTCATCAGGGATATTGGCCTGAAATGTTCTTTTCTTGTTGTGTCTCTACCAGGTTTTGGTATCAGGATGATGCTGGCCTCATAAAATGAGTTAGGGAGGATTCCCTCTTTTCTATTGTTTGGAATAGTTTAAGAAGGAATGGTACCAGCTCCTCTTTGTACCTCTGGTAGAATTCAGCTGTGAATCTGTCTAGTCCTGGCCTTTTTTTGGTTGGTAGGCTACTAAGTACTGCT
>NW_016890199.1:0-897 GCF_001698545.2 Rhinopithecus bieti | reverse complement strand
ATTTCTTCCTTCCTTTGTTCTCCACTGCCTTTGCCTGTTTTAAAAGTTCTAAGTTGTTAGCCAATCAGGACAGATACAGAATGTGAGGTCCTGTTCCAGCCCATGGAAAATGGACACAGCAGTAGGGTGGACGCATCAGGTTATAAATGACCCTGTCTCCTTTGTTTGGTGTACTCTCATGGCAAAACTGCTGGCGAGTGTACCCTTTCTGCAGAAAGTATAAAATGGCCTGGCTGAGGGAATTAAATTTATGTTCAAGTGTTATTTCTTTATGGCACCAGGGGACAAGCATTTAAAATACACGCTCACATTTATTTGGCCCAAGGGGCCTTTAGCAGGCTGCCCTCCTTCTACCTTAGGGGCAACCTGAATTGAGGGTTAGATCTCCAGAGGCCCTGCAGCTCCCTGGGGATCTGCTAGTCCCCTGTACTTGCCAAAGTCAGAGTGCATTGTGGGGTACATTTGCAGGGAATCTGGTGGTGTGATGACTTAAGAGCAGAGAATTCATCAGGCAAAACAGTGACCCATGACAGATGCACAAACATGCTGCCCACCATCTCAGTTCCAGTCTGAGAGGAGTGTGGGCACACCTGCATGAGCTGGCCACCTAGTTCTCTGTCCATGGGAAGTTGCCACCACTAGGATTGCCCTGGGTCACAAGGGCAGAGGGGCTCCCTGACTGTTTGACAGCAGATTGTCACAGGGATGAGGGGAGCAGATAAGAACATGCACCTACTCTTTCCATGGGACTCAGAGTTCCTTGAGGGTCCACCTCTGCCAGACTCTTGCTGCTTTCCTTTTCTGTATTCTAGCTTCTTTCCATGGTCACTTCGACAGGCTCTCTTCCCTCAGTTTTCCATTCAGAACATGTCCATTCACCATTAACTTTGATCTTCT
>NW_016890198.1:0-1183 GCF_001698545.2 Rhinopithecus bieti | reverse complement strand
GCCTCATAACTTCTCAAGAAAATAGGGGATTCAGAGAGAATTTCACTTTTGTATTGCTTTTAATTATATCTGTAACATAGGAATACTTTATAAGCTATTCCAAAACCCAGATGTATATAGAATTAAAATATGAAAGTCGACTTTTAGGCTCTCAACAGCAAATTCTATTTCCTTCTGCCAATATAACAGCAATTTTCTTATCTATTTACCGGTATTTAATTTTATTTTTTCACTTAAAATATATCTTGGAGTTATTTTCCCACAATTTATTTTGTTCCTTTTAATTAATTCATAGTTTTCCATAGTAGAGATATGATATAATTTTGAAACGGGAGAGTCCTCTGGCCTTCATTCCAGGACGTGCCACAGGTGTGTGGCTCTCTGTTCAGCTGTCGCGAGCTCAAACCCCTTATGGGAGGGGAAGCATGAAGACAGGGAAGTGCAGGAGCCAGGATGAATGGTCTGGGCTCCAGCCCCATGGCAGTGTCTAGGGGTGGGTGTCTGTGACTCCTGAAGCCTAAGTAGGCATGTGTTACAGCGCATTCTTTCAGCTTTGCCATCCACAGACAGCTTGTGTTAACCAGCTCAGTGTCCTCTCCGTATTCAGGTCCTTGTCCAGCGTCCAGGAAGAATCAGGTCACACACAGACTTGAAAGATGAATGCAGAGGTTTTATCGAGTGGTAGAAGTGTCTCTCAACAGGATGGATGGGAAACTGGAAAGGGAATGGGTGGGAAGATCATCTTCCCCTGGAGTTTGACTGCCAAGATGCCGATCTCCTCTCCATTTGTCCCCAGCTGAACTCCTCCTGGCTTACAGATGCTCCTTTTTTCTCCTTCTCTGCCACGCTGTTCTGCCATTCTTCTGCTTGCGTTCTCCTGGAGCTTGGGGTTTGGGGTTTATATGGGTATAGGATAGGGGCATGGCGGACCAAAAGGCAGCTTTTGAGCACCAAAACAGAAATGCCTGTTCTCACTTAGGGCTGTGGTTTCCAGGCTTGAGGTTGGAGCAGCCTATGCTGGGGAACCCCTCTCTTCTACCCAGTATTTCTGTCTCCTGTTCATGTCAATTGTAGTATTTATAATTTCTTCATTGTTGAGAAGTTTGTCTCTATTTTGCTATGAATGAACTTCTTTTCATATCTCCGAGTGCAAAAATGAGTTTTTTTTTTTTTGAGACGGAGT
>NW_016890197.1:0-619 GCF_001698545.2 Rhinopithecus bieti | reverse complement strand
TATCCAGGAGAACTTCCCCAACCTAGCAAGGCAGACCAACATTCAAATTCAGGAAGTAACAGAGAATACCACAAAGATACTCCTGGAGAAGAGTACACCAAGACACATAATCGTCAGATTCACCAAGGTTGAAAGAAAGGTAAAATGTTAAGGGCAGCCAGAGAGAAAGTTTGGGTTACCCACAAAGGGAAGCCCATCAGACTAACCGGATCTCTCTGCAGAAACCCTACAAGCCAGAAGAGAGTGGGGCCAATATTCAACATTCTTGAAGAGAAGAATTTTCAACCCAGAATTTCATATCCAGCCAAACTAAGCTTCATAAGTGAAGGAGAAATAAAATCCTTTACAGACAAGCAAATGTATAGAGATTTTGTCACCACCAGGCCTGCCTTACAAGAGCTCCTGAAGGAAGCACTAAACATGGAAAGGAACAACTGGTACCAGTCACTGCAAAGACACCAAATTGTAAAGATCATCAACACTATGAAGAAACTGCATCAACTAATAGGTGAAATAACCAGCTAGCGACATAATGACAGGATCAAATTCGCACATAACAATATTAACCTTAAATGTAAATGAGCTAAATGCCCCAATTAAAAGACACAGATTGGTCTGT
>NW_016890196.1:0-1270 GCF_001698545.2 Rhinopithecus bieti | reverse complement strand
CTTATAGAATAAGGACATAAAGAAAAAAATATTTTGTACAGCTGTACGGTGTGTTTGTGTTTTAAGCTAAATGTTATTATAAAAGAATCAAAAGTCAAAAAAATTTAAAAGTTTATAAACTAAAAGGTTATAGTAAGCTAAGGCTCATTACTAAAAAATTGTTTTATAAATTTAGTGTAGCATAAGTGTACAGTATTTATAAAGTCTACAGTGGTGTACAGTAATGTCTTAGGCATTCACAGTCAGTCACCACTCATTCACTGACTCACCCAGAGCAACTTCCAGTCCTGCAAGCTCCATTCGTGGTAAGCACCCTATACAGCTGGACCATTTTATAATCTTTTATACTGTTTTATAGTACCTTTTCTGTGTTTAGATATATTTAGATACATAAATACTGAGCACTGTGTTATAACTGCCTACAGTATGCAATACAGTCACATGCTGCACAGGTTTGTAGCCGAAGAGCAATAGGCTGTACCATACAGTCTTGGTGCACAGTTGGCTATACCATTTAGGTTTCTGTCAGTACACTCTATAATGTTCACAATGATGAAATTGCCTAACGACCCAATTCTCAGAACATGTCACTGTCATTAAACAACCTATGACTATGTAACTACATGTATTAAAACAGCAAACATGGCAAGAGGTTCACAAAAAAACTAAATGCTATACTAAGTATTCAAAAGCAAAATGTGGGTCAGGTGTGGTGGCTCACGCCTCTAATCCTAGCACTTTGGGAGGCTGAGGTGGGGGGCGGGAATCCCTTGAGATCAGGAGTTCGAGACTAGCCTGGGCAACATGGCAAAATCCCATCTCTACCAAAAAACACTAAAAAAAAATTAGCTGGGTGTGGTGATGAGTGCCTGTAGTCCTAGCTACTTGGGAGGCTAAGGTGGGAGAATCACTTGAGCCTGGGGAGGTCGAAGTTGCAGTGAGCTATGATTGTGCCACCGCACTTTAGCGCAGGTGACAGAGTAAGAACCCAGCTCAAAAAAAAAAAAAGCAAAATGCAAAACAGTACATAAAATAGGTTTGAAACCTGTCTTTTAGGGAAATCTCAACAGTTTTGGGGGGAATGGATTTATATTCTCCACGTAAAAAAGTATGGAGAGGCCAGGTGTGGTGGCTCATGCCTATAATCCCAGCACTTTGGGAAGCCGAGGTGGGCAGATCACCTGAGGTCAGGAGTTCGAGACCAATCTGGCCAACATGGTGAAACCCCACCTCTACTAAAAATACAAAAAATTAGCCAGGAATGGTGGCA
>NW_016890195.1:0-231 GCF_001698545.2 Rhinopithecus bieti | reverse complement strand
TTTGAGATGGAGTCTTGCTCTGTCGTCCAGGCTAGAGTGCAATGATGCAATCTCGGCTCACTGCAACCTGCACTTCCTGGGTTCAAGTGATTCTCCTCCCTCAGCTTCCTGGATAGTTGGGATCACGGGTGCGCCACCACGCCCAGCTAATTTTTTTTTTTTTTTAGGTGGGGTTTTCCTCTGGCCCCAAGCGGGAGGGGCGGGGACAAACTCAGTCCACTGCAACACCCG
>NW_016890194.1:0-1139 GCF_001698545.2 Rhinopithecus bieti | reverse complement strand
TGCTCTAGATTTTCTCAAATGTCGTAAATTCTTTCCTCAATCTCTTTTAGCTTTAAGTCTTTCAAAGGTCTTTTTTTGAGGTTCTTCTGCTTGATATGCTTTATTATCGAGAATTTCAGAAGTCATTTTAATCCTATGAGTTCCTTAGGTTCAGTAATTGTTTCTTCATTTTACATTAAAACACTCTAGCAAATTTCTTATATATATTCTCAATTGGTTTTCTGATTTTATGTCTTATTTTCACAAGTATTTCAAAAGTTTCTATAAAATCAGCCATTTGAATTATTTATCTGGAATGTAATTATTATTCTTAGTTATTGTTATAGGTTTGGTGTGTACAAGTGCAGTTTTCTTACATGCATGTATTGCATAGTGGTGAAGTCTGGGCTTTTAGTGTACTCACCATTTGAATAGTGAATATTGAACACAATTAGTACTCTTTCATCATTCACCCCTTTCCCAAATTCTTACCTTTTGGAACCTTCAACATTTATTATTCCACTCTGTGTGTCCATGTGCATCCATTTATCGGCTTCCACTTAAAATAAAATCGTGCAGTGTGTGCGTTTTGTCTCTTACTCATTTCATTTAGAATAATGGCATTCATTTCATCTATGTTGCTGCAAAACACATAGTTTCATTTTTTTTATTATGACTGAGTACTGTGCAATGATGTGTGTATGTTTGTAATGTATTAAAACCCAATTGTTTGTTAATAGATTTTAGATTGATTTTATGTCTTTACTATGCTGAATGGTGCAGTTGTCTCTGTGACATAATGATTTCTTTACCTTTGGGTAGATATTCAGGAGTGAGATTGCTGAATTGGAGGATTGTTCTATTTACAATTCTTTCAGGAATTCTCCATTTTGTTTTCCGCAGAGAATGCACTAATTAAACTTCCCACCAAAGCTGTATATGTATTTTCTTTCTTTCACATGCTTGTCAACATTTATTAAATTTTGACTAATAATAATGAACGTTTGAACTGGTGTAACATGGAATTTCATAATGATTTTAATTTGGATATCTCTGTTGACAGTGAATGGTGTTGAGCATTTTATTTATTGGCCACTTGTGTATCTTCTTTTGAAAAAGAATGTCTGGGCCGGGCGCGGTGGCTCAAGCCTGTAATCCCA
>NW_016890192.1:0-619 GCF_001698545.2 Rhinopithecus bieti | reverse complement strand
AGATGAAGAACATTTCGGCTACCAATTTAAAACTCAAATTTTAACAATCACTTGTATATGAGTAAGACCTCCTATTTCCTTTGGATTAGAAGACCCTCAATTCTCCCATATGGTCGATGTTCCTGTGCTATTCCTTGCTGCAAACATCTTTGGATGAGTTTGCTCTGTTTCCTGAGAAAGTTCTGGGTAAGGACTCACGTGACACGGTAAGACAGTAGAGGAAAACAGTCTTTCTCCTCCCTATCTCTGTGTAAACACCTTCCTTTTCAGTCTCAAACGCTCTGTGCAGGCTGCTAAAATATGTTGTGAGTCATTCATTTTAGAAACACAGTTTATTTTAGAACATGCACAAATGCTGTTATACATCCACATAAGCCTTCTGAGGAAAAAATAACACCCCAAATGTTTCAACCTTAGCATCTTTCTTCTTTAATTTTAAAAAACGTCCTTTCTTTGTTCTTGCCCATATGGGTACATATTTTTTTTAAATGGTTCAATTATAGTAAAACATGTAGTACAAACTATTTTGAGGATGGAATTATTTTACTTGATTTGCCCTTGTACAGAACTGAAAATTGTATTCAAATAATTTTGTTAGATCTATCAAATCTAATAATAT
>NW_016890191.1:0-262 GCF_001698545.2 Rhinopithecus bieti | reverse complement strand
ATGGCCACAGCAGGGTGAGGTCTTGGGCGCTCTTGGGGCTGGGGTCTTCTCCACACGCTCCTCCACACCTTCAGGAGTTGCCCTGCTGCATCACCACACAGCACTTGTCCTCCAGCTTTGGCTCTGGCTGCTGCATCCTTTGGTCATGTGACCATATAATCAGCCTCCCCTCTGAGACCCTGGGCTGGACCCCAGCCTCCCTCTGCCTCCCCAGGCTCAGATATTCACCTGGAGGGAGAAAGGACATGTGCCCCCCATGCTT
>NW_016890190.1:5473-7267 GCF_001698545.2 Rhinopithecus bieti | reverse complement strand
TTTACTCTAGGTGACGAATACACACATCACAAAGCAGTTTCTCAGAAAGCTTCTTTCCAGTTTCTATCTGAGGATATTTCCTTTTCACCATAGGCTTCACTGTGCTCTGAAACATCCCCTGGTAGCTTTTCCACTGAAAGTGATTCCATCCTGATCTATGAGGAGAAATGTATAACTCTTAGAGTGGAATGCACACATCACAACGCAGTTTCTCAGAAAGCTTCCTTCTAGTTTTCACCCGAGGATGCTTCTTTTCCACCATATTCCTCATAGCGATCCAAATGACCCTTCTTCAATTCCACAAAATAGCCATTTCAAACTGCTCAATCCAAAGTGTGGTTTAGCTCTGTGAGATGAATACACACATCACAAAGCAGTTACTCAGAAAACTTCTTTCCAGTTTTATCTGAGGATATTTCGTTTCTCACCATTGGCTCCAAAGCGCTTCAAAATATCCCCTTGTTAGCTTTTACACCAAAAGTGTGTACACAGTGCTCGATGGAAAGGGTTGTATAACTGTGCATACAATGCACACATCACAAAGCAGTCTCACAGAAAGCTTCTCTTCCGTTTTGTCTGGAGTTATTTCCTTTTCACCAGAGGCCTGAAAGAGCTCCTGGATATCCCTTCTCAGACAACACAGAAACAGTGTTATCAAACTGCTATATGAAAAGAAAAGGTTAACTCTGCAAGAATTCATGCGACCAAAAGCAGTTTCTCAGAAAGCTTCCTTCTAGTTTTCCTCCGGGGACACTTCCTTCTCCACAATATTTTTCATAGCATTCCCAAAATTCCCCTCTCAGATTCCACAAAAACAGCCATTTCAAACTGCTCAATCCCAAAAGTTGCTTAACTCTAGGTGACCAATACACACATCACAAAGCAGTTTCTCAGAAAGGTTCTTTCCAGTTTTTCCTCTGAGAATATTTCCCTTCTCAACTGAGACTTCAAAGCTCTCTGAAATAGCCCTTAGTAACTTATACACTGAAAGTGTTTCCACAGTGCAGTATGAGAAGAGAGACATAACTCTGTTAGTGCAGTGCACACATCACAAAGGAGGCTCACAGAAAGCTTCTCTCCAGTTTTTATCTGAAAATATTTCTTTTTTGACCATAGGCCTGAAAGCGCTCCCGAGTATCGCTGCGCAGTTTACACAAAAACACTGTCAGGGAACACCTCAGTGAAAAGCATCCATTAACACTGCTAGATTGTTTCACATGACACAAAGCAGTTTCTCAGAAAGATTCTGTCCAGTTTTCATTAGAAGATAGGTCTTTGCTCAATATAGGCCTCAGGGCACCACCGAATGTGCTTTCGTGGATTCCTCAAAGACACAGTTTCCAAACTGTGCAATGTAAGGAAAGATTTTTCTCGATGAGTCGAATGAACGTATCACAAAGCAGTTTCTCAGAAAGCTTCTTTCCAGTTTTTATCTGAGGATATTTTCTTTTTCAACATAGGCTTCAATGCGCTCTGAAATATCCCTTGGTAGCTTTTTCATCAAAACTGTTTCCATCCTGCTCTATGAGGAGAAATGTATAACTCTTAGAGTGGAATGCACACATCACAAAGCAGTTTCACAGAAAGCTACTCTCCAGTTTTTATCTGGAAATATTTATTTTGGACCATAGGCCTGAAAGCGCTCCCGAGTATCGCTGCACAGTTTACACAAAAACACCGTCAGAGAACGACTCAGTGAAAAGAAACTGTTAACTCTGCGAGATTGGTTCACATGACACAAAGCAGTCTCTCAGATTCTGTTCAGTTTTCGTCTTTTTTTTTTTTTTCCTTTTT
>NW_016890190.1:0-1945 GCF_001698545.2 Rhinopithecus bieti | reverse complement strand
CTTCTCAGATTCCACAAAAGAGTTCCAGCAAACGGCTCCACGAAATACATGTGAGATGAATTCACACATCACAAATCAGTTTCTCGTTTGTGAAAGCTTCTTTCTCGTTTTATCAGAGGATATTTCCTGTGTCACCGTAAGCTTCATGGCGATAAGAAATATCCCATTGCAGATTTAAAGAAAACAGTGTTGGCAAACTGATCAATGAAAAGAAAAGTGTAACTCTGTGAGCTGCATTCACACATCACAATGCAGTTTCTCAGAAGGCTTCATTCCAGTTTTCATCTGAGAATATATCCTTTTCACCGTAGCCTTCAATGCGCTCCCAAATATCACTTTTCAGATTCCACGAAAACAGTGTTATCAATCTGCTTCATGAAGAGAAAGGTGTAACTCTGTGAGATGAATTCATGCATCACAAAGAAGTTTCTCCGAAAGCTTCTTTTCATTTTATCTGAGGATATTTCCTCTGTTTGAGGAATCTTCATAGCGTTCCAAAATATCACTTCTGAGACTCTACAAAACAGGACGAGCAAACAGCTCCACGAAATACATGTGTAACTCTGAGATGAATTCACACATCACAAAGCAGTTTCTCAGAAACTTTCATTCTGTTTTTTATCCGAGGATATTGACTTTGGCCATATAGTTTTCAAAGCGATTCAAAATATCCCTTCACAGATCCAACAAAATCAGGGCTAGCAAACGGCTCCATGAAATGCAGGTGAATTTCAGTGAGTTGAATTCACACATCACAAACAGTTTCTCAGAAAGCTTTTTTCTTGCTTCAGCTGAGGATATTTCTGGTCTCAAAGCACCCCGTGTGTCTCATGGCATATTCTGCAAAACACTGTTGGCAAGCTTCTCCCTGAAAACAATGATGTAACACTGTGAGCTGAATTCACCCACAACAAAACAGTTTCTGAGTAGGTCTCTCTGTAGTTTTATCAGGATATTTCATTTTCACCATGGGATTCAACGATATCCAAGATATCACTTCTGAGATTCCACAAAACAGTGCTAGCAAACTCCTCCATCAAAGAGTGGTGTAACTCTGTCAAGTGTATTCACACATTACAGAGCAGTTTCGCAGAAAGTTTCTTTTCACGTTTTAATTGATGATATTTCCTTGGTCCGTACAGTCTTCATAGTGATCCCAAATATCGCTTCCCAGAATCAACAAAAGAGTGGTAACAGAATGCTCCATGAAAGGAAAGTGTATCTCTGTGAGATTAATCCACACGTCAGATAGCAGTTTCTCAGAAACCCTCTTTGTAATTTTCATCTGAAGATATTTCCTTATTCACCACAGGTCTCAATGCGATTCAAAATATTACTTCCCAGATTCCACAAAAGGGTTCCTGTAAACGGCTTCATGAAATACATGTGTAACTCTGTGAGACGAATTCACACATCACAGAGCAGTTTCGCAGAAAACTTCTTTCACGTTTTAATTGAGGATATTTCCTTGGTCCGTATAGTCTACATAGCGATCCCAAATATCCCTTCCCAGATTCAACAAAAGAGTGGTAACAGAATGCTCCATGAAAGAAAACTGTATCTCTGTGAGAGGAATTCACACATCAGATAGCAGTTTCTCAGAAATCTTCCTTCTACTTTTCATCTGAGGATATTTCCTTTTCACCACAGGCCTCAATGCATTCCCAAATATCACTTTGCAGATTCCATGAAAACAGTGTTATCAAAGTGTTTCACGAAGAGAAACGCATAAATCTGTGAGATGAATTCACACATCACAAAGCATTTCTCAGAAAGTTTCTTTCCAGTTTTATCAGAAGATATTTCCTTTGTCACCGTAAGCTTCATGACTCTACGAAATATCACATTGCAAATTTCAAGAAAATAGTGTTAGCAAACTGATCAATGAAAAGAACAGTGTAACTCTGTGAGTTGCATTCACACATCACAATACAGTTTTCAGAAC
>NW_016890189.1:0-222 GCF_001698545.2 Rhinopithecus bieti | reverse complement strand
GGGGCCGGGCGCGGTGGCTCAAGCCTGTAATCCCAGCACTTTGGGAGGCCGAGACGGGCGGATCACGAGGTCAGGAGATCGAGACCATCCTGGCTAACATGGTGAAACCCCGTCTCTACTAAAAAATACAAAACTAGCCGGGCGAGGTGGCGGGCGCCTGTAGTCCCAGCTACTTGGGAGGCTGAGGCAGGAGAACGGCGTGAACCCGGGAGGCGGAGCTGG
>NW_016890187.1:0-222 GCF_001698545.2 Rhinopithecus bieti | reverse complement strand
GTCTACAATTTTGCCTTATATTTGACATTTAAGTACCTATGACTATCTGTCTACCTAGAATGCAGCTACAAATGTGGGCACCTTGTGGGGATGCTCTAATATTAGGAGAGGTGTTGCCATCCATGATCTCCTTTTCCCTAAGGATGGATGAACAACTCTTGACAAAACTCTCAAGCAAAACAAAGTATATTTTCTCTTCCCCTTCCCCTTCCCCTTCCTTCC
>NW_016890186.1:0-1827 GCF_001698545.2 Rhinopithecus bieti | reverse complement strand
CTGTGCCCGGCTCCACTCTGTTATTTTTTATTTATTTATTTATTTTGAGACGGAGTCTCGCTCTGTCGCCCAGGCTGGAGTGCAGTGGCTGGATCGTCGTCCACTGCAAACTCCGCCTCCCGGGTTTACGCCATTCTCCTGCCTCAGCCTCCCGCTAGCTGGGACTACAGGCGCCCGCCA
The DNA here is from genome assembly GCF_001698545.2 of Rhinopithecus bieti. Classification (NCBI taxonomy): domain Eukaryota; kingdom Metazoa; phylum Chordata; class Mammalia; order Primates; family Cercopithecidae; genus Rhinopithecus; species Rhinopithecus bieti. The sequence continues at coordinate 1,647 of NW_016890186.1, read as the reverse complement.
CCTCGCCCGGCAATTTTTTTTTTGTATTTCTTAGTAGAGACGGGGTTTCACCGTGTTAGCCAGGATGGTCTCAATCTCCTGACCTCGTGATCCGCCCGCCTCGGCCTCCCAAAGTGCTGGGATTACAGGCTTGAGCCACCGTGCCCGGCCTATTATTTTAAGAAATTTATTTATGGTACTGCATATAGCTTCAGTGAATTTACTTTTACTGTGGTATAACATTCCATTGTATGACTTCCATAATTAATGTATCCGTTTTCCTGGTAATAGACATTGCACTGGTGCGATGAACATTCATGTACATGTCTTCTTGTCTACGCCTGTGATGTCTCCTTGTACGTGTGTGTTAGTGTGTTGGGTGTGTAGGTGTGTGTAAGCATCTCAAAGTTCCTCTAAGGTAGATACTTAGCAGTAGAATTGCTGAGTCATAGAGTACATGTTCAGCCTTACAAGATATGATAGCATTTAATGTAATAATCAGAACAACCTGTAACTATCAACAGGTTAATAAAGAAACTGTGGCTTAGAGATGTTATGTATCCAAGAAGCCACACAGATAGCAAGTGTCTGAACAAGTTCAAACCCATGTTTGTTTAACTTTAGGACCAGACTTTAGATCATAAGTCATTTTATTTTCTATAGTAAATGTCCATAATCAGGCTTTGTATATAGTATAATTGGGATTTATTTTAGTGTGAATGTTTAAGGCATACGTCTATTTTGAAGAGTAAAATCTATGTGTATGTTAATAAAACTGTCTTGCTCCCAGTCTCCTAAATTTATGCTCTGCCAACCTTAACATATGGCTACTATTCTGAAGAGAGCAGGAGGAGTGCAGAAGGCCAAAGGGCCTCCCCTCTGCCTTCTTGCTTAGAACACAGATGGCTGACTGGGTCAGAGAACAGCCGTCTTGTGACCTTCAGCCTCTTGAGTAGCTTGTTCTTATTAACAAAATCCCCATATAATTAAGAGCAGATTGTTTCCAACTAAAAGGCCACATTTCCTAGCTCTCTTTACAGATAGAGGCAGCCTCCCAAGAGGGAGAGACATCTCGAATAGGCACCTAGCAGTTTCTGTACTGTTTTTTTTTTTGAGGCGGAGTTTTGCTCTTGTTGCCCAGGCTAGAGTGCAATGGTGCAGTCTTGGGTCACTGCAACCTCCGCCTCCTGGGTTCAAGCAATTCTTCTGCCTCAGCCTCCCAAGTAGCTGGGATTACAGGCCTGTGCCACTATGCCTGGCTAATTTTGTATTTTAGTAGAGTTGGGGTTTCGCCATGTTGGCTAAGGCTGGTCTCGAACTCCTGACTCAGGTGATCTGCCCGCCTCAGCCTCCCAAAGTGCTGGGATTACAGGCATAAACCACCGTGCCTGGCCCTCTGTACTATTATATCAAGGCCAGGTGAAGATATATAACCCTCTTCAATTTACCAAGGGTGGTATTATAGCTTTTGGTTTTAATTACTGAGAAAATATGTTTGTAAAAGCTGACTTCTGCTGAACTCAGTGGCATGGGCCTGTAGTCGCAGTTACTCGAGGCTGAGCAACATAGGAAGACCCCATTAAAAAAAAAAAAACTAGTCCAACTCTTATACATTTACCCTGTGTGTTACACACGCGCGCGCGCGCACACACACACACACACACACTC
>NW_016890185.1:0-1828 GCF_001698545.2 Rhinopithecus bieti | reverse complement strand
ATGCAGCCATAAAATCGATGAGTTAGTGTCCTTTGTAGGGACATGGATGCAGCTGGAAACTCATTCTCAGCAAACTATCACAAGAACAGAAAACCAAATACCGCATGTTCTCACTCATAGGTGGGAATTGAACAATGAGATCACTTGGACACAGGAAGGGGATCATCACACACCGGGTCCCATTGTAGAGGGGGGGAGCAGAATAGCATTAGGAGATATACCTAATGCAAATGATGAGTTAATGGGTGCCAACATGGCACATGTATACATATGTAACAAACCTGCATGTTGTGCACATGTACCCTAGAACTTAAAGTATAATAAAAAAGAAAAAAGAAAAAAAATAGATAATTAATGTAGTTTTCATGCAAATTTTCTGAGTTTGCCTTCTTAGTTCCTATGGCTTACTAAATGACTGAAAGTGGCAGCTTATATGTGACTGAATTTTGCATTCCGTGCTGATAGAATGTACTGAGCCCTGTATATAGTTGTCATATCAGTGACTCCATAATTTGAAGTAGAGCACCAAAATGAAGGCAGTCACATAAGCCCCTTAGATTCAAACCTAGGTTACTTCATTCTTACTTCTAATAACAAAAGTCTGCAAACTCTATCCAGTCTACTTCTATTTATTTGATTGAATTTTGTATTTCTTTGGATGTAAAGGTATATATATTTATTCCCAACAAGGTGTAAACATCTTTGGATTTAAAGGAATCTTGCATTTTTTTCATCTATTTTCTGCCTAACACACCATTGCTTATTTTAAATTATATTCAGTGATGTTCTGATATCTCTCATGGCTTCCTCTATTTAGACACAACTTCTAATATTCTTGTGGTTGTATTTCTTTAGTGCAGTCATTTTCCTGTCTTATCTCTATGCCTGTATTAACTTCAGCTATTCAGCCGATCATGGTTTTCCCTTTTAGCTCTATCACGTGATCACTTATCCATTTTTTTCAAGGCCCAATTCTATAGAACTCTCTTCTTAACTATAATCTCTCAATGGAAGGAGAAATGTTCCTCTGTGTTTCTGAAATCTGTTGCTTGAAAATGAAAAAAAAATAGCACAAAGTTCTCATTTCCCTCCTCTTTGTGGCCTGAATTCCAATATTAACGCACGCTGTTAAGAACAGTCAACGGATTTCACCTCTGCATACTGTATAATACCTAACACTGTTGAGGGAGAAAGGATATAACCCCATTGAATCACTTTATTGTTATATAAACAACAAATTTGTTGTTGTTGTTGTGTACAATTGTGTTAGAATTTGTTGAATAATAGTAGTAACTTGTTTCCTGTGAAGCTACTGTTATTGTTAAGCTCTAAAGAAAGAAAGAAAAAAAATATATATATATATATAAATATATCAGAATACTTAGCACCTAGGCAATGTGAGAATGAAGCTCTCCCACATGCTAATATTGGTGATAATGATTTCTAATATAAACATTCTTCACTAGATATTCTGCTCATAGCACTAAGTTTATTTGAGCACACAGAACCTAGGAGTGTGTAACTTGTAGTAAACATTTGGTAAAACATGTTGAATAGATGACAATAGCAGCTCAGAGAAGTGCATAATGTTGAGAAATGAGCACACACACACACACACACTCATCTTCAAAGTTCTAAAACTGCTCAGTATTGAGTGAGATTGGTGAGCAAGTATCTATTAATTAGTTCTCCAGAGTAAAGCTAGAAATCTTGAACTAAAAAAAGAATTTTCCCTTTTACTTTAGTTATAGATTTTAGAATTGCAAATAGCAACATAGAAAAAAAGTTTTGTCATTTAACCTGTGAAACATAAGCATAATTCATTTTC
>NW_016890184.1:0-222 GCF_001698545.2 Rhinopithecus bieti | reverse complement strand
AACCTTTCTCTCTGGCTGCCATTAACATTTTCCCTTTGTTTCAACCTTGTTGAATCTGACAATTATGTGTCTTGGGGTTGGTCTTCTTGAGGAGTATCTTTGTGCTGTTTTCTGTATTTTCTGAATTTGAATGTTGGCCCACCTTGTTAGGTTGAGGAAGTTCTCCTGGATAATATGCTAAAGAGTGTTTTCCAACTTGGTTCCATTCTCCCCATCACATTC
>NW_016890183.1:0-1115 GCF_001698545.2 Rhinopithecus bieti | reverse complement strand
AGATTATATCCCACACTGGGCTCAGAAGGTCCCACACCCACAGAGCCTCACTCATTGCTGGCACAGCAGTCTGAGATGTAACTGTAAGGTGGCAGTGAGGCTGGGGGAGGGGCACCTTCCATTGCTGAGGCTTGAGTAGGCAAACAAAGCAGCCAGGAAGCTTGAACGGGGTGGAGCCCACCACAGCTCAAGGAGGCCTGACTGCCTCTGTAGACTCCACCTCGGGGGGCAGGGCACAGCTGAACAAAAGGCAGCAGAAACCTCTGCAGACTTAATGTCCGTGTCTGACAGCTTTGAAGAGAACAGTGGTTCTCCCAGCATGGAGTTTGAGATCTGAGAACGGACAGACTGCCTCCTCAAATGAGTCCCTGACTCCCGAGTAACCTATCTGGGAGGCACCCCCCAGTAGGGGCAGACTGACACCTCACACAGCTGGGTACACCTCTGAGATGAAGCTTCTAGAGGAATGATCAGGCAGCAACATTTGCTGTTCAGCAATATTCACTCTTCTGCAGCCTCTGCTGCTAATACCCAGGAAAATAGGGTCCGGAGTGAACCTCCAGCAAACTCCAACAGACCTGCAGCTGAGGGTCCTGACTATTAGAAGGAAAACTATCAACAGAAAGGACATCCATACCAAAACCCCATCTGTACGTCACCATCATCAAAGACCAAAGGTAAATAAAACCACAAAGATGAAGAAAAGCAGAACAGAAAAGCTGAAAATTCTAAAATCAGAGCGCCTCTCCCCGCAAAGGAATGCAGCTCCTCGCCAGCACCTGAACAAAGCTGGACAGAGAATGACTTCAATGAGTTGAGAGAAGAAGGCTTCAGATGATCAAACTTCTCCAAACTAAAGGAGGAAGTTCAAACCCATCGCAAAGAAGCTAAAACCTTGAAAAAAGATTTGACAAATGGCTAACTAGAATAACCAGTGTAGAGAAGTCCTTAAATGACATGATGGAGCTGAAAACCACGGCACGAGAACTATGTGATGAATGCACAAGCTTCAGCAGCCAATTTGATCAACTGGAAGAAAGAGTATGAGTGATTGAAGATCAAATGAATGAAACGAAGTGAGAAGAGAAGTTTAGAGAAAAAAGTAAAATAAATGA
>NW_016890182.1:0-1755 GCF_001698545.2 Rhinopithecus bieti | reverse complement strand
CTCCTCTAAGTTCCCTCCCCTCAACCACCATCCCCAACAGGCCCTGATGTGTGTTGTTCCCCTCTCTGTGTCCACGTGTTCTCATTGTTCAACTCCCACTTATGAATGAGAACATGAGGTATTTGCTTTTCTGTCCCTGTGTTAGTTTGCTTATGATGATGACTTCCAGCTTCATCCATGTGCCTGCAAAGGATATGATCTCTTTCCTTTTAATGGCTGCATAGTATTCCATGGTGTATATGTACCACCTTTTATTTATCCAGTCTATCACTGATGGGCATTTGGGTTGGTTCCATGTCTCTGCTATTGTAAATAGTGCTGCAATAAACATATGAGAATACACTTTATTTTCAAGAGTTCAGGACAGATTTACAATAATTGCCCACATTTTGGACAACAAAGTAAATGTCAATAAATTAAATGAAATAAAATGGGATACATGAAAGTTTCTGATCACAATTTAATAAAACTAAAATTATAAGAAAACTAGAATAAAATGAAGCCAGCATTAGAATTACAGGAAATGTGTGTATGTATATTAAGTCTCATATCAGAGAGGACATTTCAACTGTATTTTAAAATACATATTAAAAGTTGTGATATTCTGTTTCCAGTATGACCAAGAATGTTCCTATCACACGAACTCTCTTATAAATAACTATAAATTCTGGAAAATGTAACGTATCTACCTCAAGGCAATAGGGAGTGAACAATATCTGCAGTCACTGGAGGAGAGTTGGCACTTGAAAGAAGAAAATGAAATTGAATGAAATTCCATGATTTATTTTTTACAGAATGTTGCTTGAGAGTAGGCCATAGTCAATGCTTTGTAGGGTGATTCAGACTGTGAAAAAAATGTGTAGTCTTACAGACTTGAAAACCAGAGTGTGAAGCAAATATTGCCACTAGCAAATAAAGAGTAAGTCCTAGAAAACAGAGAGTAAGAGTTAAAGAGCCCCACATCCTATGATAAAGTCTTCCCCACAAAAGCCCACTGGGATTGAGTAAACATCAGAAGTATGATGACAAAAGAAATGGTAAGAAAATTTGAAGATTTTAAATAAAATTATCCAACTTGAAGAACAGAATAAAAGATAAAAGACTAGATACCTAGAAACACAGCTTCATGTAATTGTGCAACAATATAAAAGATGTAACATATCAGTAATTGGAGTACCAGAAAAGAAAAAAGAGAAAATGTGGCAAGAAAAAATGGCCAAAATTTTACAAATTTGGTGAAAAGCATAAATTTACAAATTTGAAAATGTTAATGAATACAAAGCAGGATTAATAAGATGAATAACTACTGGTATAGGCAATAATACTAACATTGTAATGTAACTATTTTATTTATGTAAACATAATATGACAATTTTAGTGCAAAATTTTGTGGGGAGATAAATGGTCATGCATGGTTACAGTTTTCCCCTGTTTACTTGAAGTGGTTCAATATTAGCTTTAAATAAACTGTAAAAGGTTAACCCATATTATTGCCTATGGCAAGCATTAGAAAATAATGCAAAAGGTGCGGCTAAAATGTAATAAATAATTTAAAATGAAATTTCGAGAGTCAAACAATTCAAAAGGCAGCCAAGGGTAAACAGGGAAAGGGAAATCTAAGAAACCAAAGAATAAAATGAATATTATTAGTTTATATTAAACGTTTTATTATTGTTTAATTATTTTACTATTAACATAAAATCATTAAAATAATAAATATTACAATGTATGTGAACTATAAAATAATTAAATAAA
>NW_016890181.1:0-794 GCF_001698545.2 Rhinopithecus bieti | reverse complement strand
TTTGCTTAGGATTGTCTTGACCATATGGCTCTTTTTTGGTTACATATAAAATTTAAAATAGTTTTTTTCTAATTCTGTGAAGAAAGTCAGTGTTAGCTTGATGGGAATAGCATTGTATCTATAAGTTACTTTGGGCAGTATGACCACTTTCACGATGTTGATTCTTCCTATCCATGAGCATGGAATGTCTTTCCATTTGTTTGTGTCCTCTCTTATTTCCTTCAGCAGTGGTTTGTAGTTCTCCTTGAAGAGGTCCTTTGCATCCCTTGCAAGTTGTATTCCTAAGTATTTTATTCTCTTTGTAGAAATTGTGAATGACAGTTTACTCATGATTTGGCTCTCTATTTGTCTATTATTGGTGTATAGGAATACTTGTGATTTTGCACATTGATTTTGTATCCTGAGACTTTGCTGAAGTTGCTTATCAGCTTAAGGAGTTTTGGGTTGAGACGATGGGGTTTTCTAAATATACAATCATGTCATCTGCAAACAGAGACAATTTGACTTCCTCTCTTCTTATTTGAATACGCTTTATTTCTTTCTCTTGCCTCATTGCCCTGGCGAGAGCTTCCAATACTATGTTGAATAGAAGTGGTGAAAGAGGGCATCCTTGTCTTGTGCCAGTTTTAAAAGGAATGCTTCCAGCTTTTGCCCATTCAGTGTGATACTGGCTGTGGGTTTGTCAGAAATAGTTCTTATTATTTTGAGATACGTTCCATCAATACCTAGTATATATAGAGTTTTAGCATGAAGGAGTGTTGAATTTTATCAAAGGCCTTTTCTTCATCTATTGA
>NW_016890180.1:0-1114 GCF_001698545.2 Rhinopithecus bieti | reverse complement strand
CTGTGGTCTGAGAGAGTATTTGATATAATTTCAATTTTCTTAAATTTATTGAGACTCGTTTTATGGCCTGTCACATGATCTATCTTGGATAAAGTTCCATGTGCTGTTGAATAGCATGTGTATTCTGTGGTTGTCAGGTGAAATGTTTTGTATATATTTGTTGAGTCCATTTGTTCCAAGGTATAGTTTAAATTCATTGTTTCTTTGTTGACTTTCTGTCTTGATGACCTGTCTAGTGCTGTCAGTGGAGTATTGAAGTCCCCACTATTATTATGTTGCTGTCTGTCTCATTTCTTAAGTCTATTAGTAATTGTTTTATAAATTTGGGAGCTCCACTGTTAGGTGCATGTATGTTTAGGATTGTGATATTTTCCTGTTGGACAAGGTCTTTACCATTATATACTGTCCCTCTTTGTCTCTTTTAACGCTGTTGCTTTAAAGTTTGTTTTGTCTGATATTTGAATAGCTACCCCTGCTTATTTTGGTGTCCATTTCATGAAATGCCTTTTCCCCCCCTTCACTTTAAGTTTATCTGAGTTCTTATGTGTTAGGTGAGTCTCCTGAAGGCAGCACATAGTTGGTTGGTGAGTTCTTATCCATTCTGCTGTCCTGTATCTTATAAGAGGAGTATTTAGGCCATTGAAATTCAATGTTAGTATTGAAATGTGAGGTGCTGTTGCTTTTATCATGCTCTTTGTTGCCCATGTACTTGGTTTTTTGTTTTGCTTTTAACTTGTATTTTGTTTTATAGTTCCTGTGTGATTTATGCTTTAAAGAGGTTCTGTTTTGATGTGCTTCCAGGATTTGTTTCAAGATTTTGAGCTCCTTTTATCAGTTCTTGTTGTGGTAGTTTGGTAATGGTGAATTCTCTCAGCATTTGTTTGTCTGAAAACAACTGTATCTTTCCTTCATATGTGATGCTTAGTTTCACTGGATACAAAATTCTTGTCTGATAATTGTTTTGTTTGAGGAGCCTGAAGATAGGTCCCCAATCCCTTCTAGCTTGTAGGGTTTCTGCTGAGAAATCTGCTGTTATCTGATAGGTTTTCCTTTATAGGATACCTGGTACTTCTGTCTCATAGCTCTTAAGATTCTTTCCTTCATTTTTTTTTTT
>NW_016890179.1:0-787 GCF_001698545.2 Rhinopithecus bieti | reverse complement strand
GAATTACACCTTTCTGTCCATAAAGCAGTTTGCTAAAGCTGTTTTCTTGTAATCTGCAATGGGATTTTGGGAACGAATGTGACTGATGGTGAAAACTAAATATCCTCAGATAAAACCAAAAGGAGCTTTCTGAGAAACTGCTTCTTGATGTGTGAATTCATCTCACAGATTTACACTGTTCTATTCTTTGATCAGATTGATAACACTGTTTTGTGGAATCTGCAATAGGATATTTCAGAGCACCTTGATGCCTATGGTGATGAAGGAAATATCCTCAGATAAAACCAAAAGAAGGTTTCTGTGAAACTGTTTTATGACTTGTGAATTTATCTCACAGAGTTACATGATTCTTTTCATGTATCATTTTGGTAGCACTGTTTTGGGGAATCTGAGAAGGGATATTTTGAATCACATTGATGCCTATAGTGACATAGGAAATATCCTCTGATAAAACTAGAAAGACACTTTCTGAGAAAGGTCTAACACTGTTTTGCTAACACTGTTTTTTTGGAATCTGCAAAGATATATTTGGGAGTGCATTGAGGTCTATAGTGAGAAGATAAATATCCTGAGATGAAAACTAGAAAGAAGCTTCCTTAGAAACCCCTTTGTGATATGTGAATTCTTCTCTCAGAGTTACACTATTCTTTTCTTAGAGCAGTGTGATAACACTGCTTACATGGAATCTGCAAAAGGATATTAGAGAGGACATTGAAGCTTAGGGAGACAAAGGAATTATCCTCAGACAAAAGTAGAAAGAATGTTTCTGAGAAACTTCTTTTTTGAT
>NW_016890178.1:0-2251 GCF_001698545.2 Rhinopithecus bieti | reverse complement strand
TTTTAAAATGGCAATAACTAGATGACTACAAAACAAAATTTATGACACTCACCCAAAACTACAAAGATTTAGAGATGTAAATGCTTAAGTTTAAGAATAAGTAAAATACCAATTCAAACCATTGGACAAAGAAAATAACAGGAGTTTTAAAAAATAAAAAAAATACAATTTTGAAAATGAAAATAGCAAAATTAACAAGTCATGTCAAGATAATGTTCTTTAGAGAAAACTAAACTATCTGATAAATATCCCAAAGAAGTCATGTCGTAAACCCTGGAACTTGTCAATATATGGCAAAATGACTTATTGGCAAAATGATTTTGGAGGCGTGATCCTAGACTATCCAAGTGGGCTCAGTGTAATCACAAGGTTCCTAATAAGAGGGAGGCAGTAGAGTCTGAGGCAGAAAAAATGATATAAGAAGTGAAGCAAAGGTCAAAGAGGAGAGAAGATGTATGCTGCTGGTTTTGAAGATTGAAGAAGCAGTTATGAGCCAAGGAGTAGGGAAGCATCCTGCAGATGGAAAAGGAGAGGAAATTGATCTCCTCCAGAACCTCCAAAAGGAACACAGGCCTGTGGATACATTTTAGACCTGTGATATAATTCTACACATAGAGATATATAAAATAATTTCTATATTATACGTAATAAAATATAATAGGGTATGTAATTCGTATTGTTATATTGTTATATATATGGTAAAACTGTTGCATAAAAAAATTGTGTTGCTTTAAGCCACTAAACTTTTAGCAATTTGTTAGAGTGGCAATAGGATATTAATACAGCTAATAAGTGAAAGGAAAAAAATTCATGAGAATTTAAAATAAGGCTGAACATAAAATAATATGTATGAATGATGATGAAATTAGTAGATTAGTAAATAATTCAATGCTAATAACTTCAAAATCTGAAAAAACAAAACAAGAATCTTCTGAAATGATACAAAATGTGGCTAGGGAAGTAAGGAAAACATATGGTACACTTTTACTTCTAAATCTAGATACAAATATTGCAAAATCAAATCAGAGTAAATACAAAACGAACTTAAAGAATCTACTACGATCTATTAACATTGTAAGCCTCATAATAATCTCATGAGAAAATAACTTTTAATCCTCATTTTATAGATGTAAAAGTGAAATAAGTAATAGGCCAAAATTACATGGCTAATAACTTTTAGAGCTAGTATGTAAACACAAAGAGTTTGATTTTAATGCTTATGCTCTGACATTTTATTCCAGAAATGCAAGGATGGATGAAAATAGACAAATCAATTTTGGTAAATCATTAAGTCAATCAATAATTTAAAATAAACATCTTCATTTTATTGTGTTTCAAAACAATTTTGATGAAATCCAATATCCCTTTCTAAAGCAAATTGGCACAAACTAAGATAAAAAAAACATTATTATAAAGAAGACTTATTCCAACAATAACCAGATGTTACTGGACTTTAAAACATTGAAAATATTTCTGTTAAAATTTGAAACAAGAACAAGATATGGATTTCTATTTATCACTATTATTCAGTATCATTCTTAAATTTCTAGAGAATGCAATAAAGGAAGAAAAAAATGAAATGTAAATATTAGACAGGAAGAAAATAAAATTATCATTACTAGATATCATACAGTTATTGAGAAAACCCAAATTAATTGATTAAAATAGACCTAATAAGCAGGATCAGTAATGTGGTCCAGCAACAACAACAAAAAAAACAATATATTTTCAATATATCACTATAAAAGTTGAATCAATGCAATTAGAAAACTATTTTATTCACAAAGTAACAAAATATGCAATATCTACAAATGATTATAAAATGAAAACATGCTCCAGGCATATTTGAAAACATTAGTAAATATTTGAAAAGAAAAGGAAAAGTACTTCAATAATTGTTTTCCTGAATGAGACATATATTAAATCTAAGACAATAATTCCCCAAGATAATTTGTAAATCCAAAAAATTTTTTAAAATAATAATATACAATTTTATTAAATGTTTTGTTCTGGGATAGACATCATGCTAAGTTATGTATTCATATGTATGCAAGCATATTTAAGATTTAGAATATCTTAATTGTTAGGTATTATTATTTGCACATGAGTAAACTGAAATTACGTGGATGATACAAGATTAAACATCATATAACTGGTAGATTCAGAACTCAATCATAGGCAGTCCAATTCCAGATTCTCCCTCTTTAACACGTTGGACCACAACTCAGACAAAACGCCTGTAAAAAATTTG
>NW_016890176.1:0-1113 GCF_001698545.2 Rhinopithecus bieti | reverse complement strand
TTCTCTAACTATTGTATAATAAAATTGCCAAAACTCTAGAAAGATGAAATAAGATTTCTATAGCAATCTTCAACTAATTCAACTAATTGCATCAAGGAAGCAAGTCATGTTCATTTTAAAGATGACAAACTTACTATTTTGAAAATGAGCTCATAAACACATTAGAACTTTGAATGTGCTTTATTATGCCACAAATTCCCACGAGATTTGAGAAATAGTATTTCTGAAAAGGAATAATAATTTCACAAATACTATCATTTTATTGACGATGGACAAGTCTTTTAGGGTAGTGCACCTGTACTTAAAACTACCTTCTAACAATCTCAACACTTCTTATAAATTTTCAGGGGAAACTGTAGCAGAGTCTACTCTATTTTCGTTAGTGTAAAAGTCTATATGTAAAATAAATACATATTTTAAGGAGATGGAAGAAGGATTGCATGTGAAATGCTTTGCCTAAGTTGTAAGGCTCCTGTCTTTACATTATCATTATGTTAAAAGGTCAAAAAAAAATCACTGCCCAGGCTGGAGTGCAATGGCACGATCTCAGGTTACCACAACCTCCGCCTCCTGGGTTTTCAAGCGTTTCTCCTGCCTCAGCCTCCCGAGTAGCCGGGACTATAGGCATGCACCACCACACCTGGCTAATTTTGTATTTTAGCAGAGACGGGGTTTCTCCATGTTGGTCAAGCTGGTCTCAAACTCTGTAGGGAGACCCCTGAAACTATTGCTATGGAATAAAAGATGAAATGCTCCTGATTATTGTAAACACAAAATTGCATGCAGGATTATGTAAAGACAATGCCAGGTTGGACTGCCAGAATGAGCCAATGGCATGTGATGTGCTTCCCCTGCAGAGAGCCTATGAAAGGACGTGCAGTCAGGGAGGTTTCACATCACCAAGACTCCTATTCCAGAAAAGCAGATATTCATAGCTCTGGGAATGGAATGTGACCCTTGTGGAAAGTCTATAAACGGATGCATGGGGGGCGCTCGTCCATATGGATAAGATAGGGCTATAAACGCCCTCATCTTGCCACGGCTCTTCTAGGCCTCTTTAGGGTTAAGGCATACTCCCTTCTGAGAAATTCTGGTCTAACCACTTGTCTAACT
>NW_016890175.1:0-1112 GCF_001698545.2 Rhinopithecus bieti | reverse complement strand
CTCCCAAATATCCTGTAGTAGTTTCCATGAAATCAGTGTTAGCAAATTGCTGCAAGAAAATAAAGGTGTAACTCTGTGAGATGAATTCACACATCACAAAGCAGTTTCTCAGAAAGATTCTTTCTAGTTTTGATCTGAGAGTATTTCCTTTGTCACCATAGGCTTCAATGCTATTCAAAGTATCCCTTCTCAGATTTCCCAAAAGAGTGCAACAAAACTGCACTATGAAAAGAGAGGTGTAACTCTGTGAGATTACTTCACACATCCAAGGCTGTTTTCAGATAGCTTCTTTCTAGTTTTAACAGAGGATATTTCTTTTCACCATATTCCTCAATGTGCTCTGGAATGGCCCATTGCAGATTCCACGGAAAACGTGTCAGCAATCTTCTCAATGAAAAGAATGGCATAACTCTGTAAGATGATTTCACACATCACAAAGCTGTTTCACAGAAAGCTTCTTTTGGTTTTCATCTGTGGATATTTCCTTCGTCACCATAGGCTTCAATACTCTCCAAATTACTCTATTGCAGAATCCACGAAAACAGTGTTATCAAACTGCTCCATTAAACGAATGGTGTAACTCTGTATGATGAATTCACACGTCACAGAGCAGTTTCTCAGAAAGATTCTTTCTATTTTTTATCTGAAGATATTTCCTTTTCATTATAGACCTCATTGCGCTCCCAGATAACTCTTTGCAGATTCCACGAAAACAGTGTTATCAAACTCCTCCATGAAAAGAAATGTGTAACACTGTGAGATGAATTCACACATCACAAAGAACTTTCTCAGAAAGCTTCTTTCTAGTTTTATCTGAGGATATTTCCTTTGTCACCTTAGGCTTCAATGCGATCCAAAATATCCCTTCTCGGAATCCTCAAAACAGTTCTACCCAACTGATCCATGAAAATAACCCTGTAACAGTGTGAGATTAAGTAACACATCACAAATTGGTTTCTCAGAAAGCTTCTTTCTAATTATTATATGAGAATATTTCCTTTGTCACCATGAACTTCAATGTGATCTCAACTATCCTATTGCAGATTCCAAGAAAATAGTGTTAGCAAACTGCTCAATGAAAACATGAATGTAACTCTGTGAGATAAATTCAC
>NW_016890174.1:0-1113 GCF_001698545.2 Rhinopithecus bieti | reverse complement strand
CAGGGTTGGGTCCTAGTCTGTCTCCAGAGCCGACACTCCTAACCAGTATACTTAGAAAAGAGGAAAAGACATTTGCCAAACCATGTCAGCCAATGGTGGTTGATGGTAGACAGGACCATATGTCTTTGAGTGATAACTATCCTTCAATAGCCTTTCTTCCATGTACCAGATGATATTTATTTAAGAAAACAAACAAGATAATAATTGTAAAACAAAAGAGTATAATTATTTTAAAAGATAATAATCATCACAGTTAAGTTTTCCTTAGCCAACCTGGCTGTTGAAATAATTCCTTGAACTTCCACAGTTAATTCTATTCCCTTTCAGGAACTCAGAGTGCTTTTACAAATGGAAATCACATTTATTCTGGTTTCTATCCTTCAACTGGTTGAAAGGCAGGGCTGGTCTGATTTCCTTTGATGGGTGAGGCCATTTCTCCTGGGGATGCACCAAAGAGTGGCATTTCTGAGTCATATGACATGTGTATCTTCAGCTCAGTGGATACTGTCAAACAGTTTTCAATGTGGTTGTTCCAATCTATATTCCCACTAGCAGTGTTTAGACTTCTACTGCTTACATCCTCACCAACACTTGGTATTTTCTGTCTTTTCATTTTCTCTTTCTGGTAGACATGTGGTAGTATCTCCTTGTGATTTTAATTTTACTTTCTCTTTAACTCTCCTTGAAGTATTGTCTCTTAAAAGCTATCTGTTATTTAAAAAAGAACCTTTCTATTTATTTGCTTACAAAACTGGATCTTTCATCCTTTGGAGAGTGCATTATGGATTTTGCTGATTGGATTCTTATTGTGTTGTTTATTAATTTCCTCTAGCCCCTCTTATTTTTTTTAAATTGGTAATTAGATTTAGAAGTTTGATCAAATTCAGCTTATTCGGCCTGAGTACCTCAGAATTGGTGTCCTTTATTACTAAAGTGTCAAATTAGTAGGCTCATTGGCTCTGGTTTTCTCTCCTCCTGTAACCTTGAAATTGATCACTGTATTTCAGTGTTGTCACCCTGATCCATCCATTATAAAATTTCCGGTAGCATTTCATCATAAGATATTTGAACCTCTGAAGTAGGCACCCAAAACCTATTTAATAAACTAATTAG
>NW_016890173.1:0-1390 GCF_001698545.2 Rhinopithecus bieti | reverse complement strand
AACAAACTGTCTCTCACACCACAGTGTAATCAAATTAGAACTCGGGATTAAGAAACTCACGCAAAACCGCAAAATTACATGGAAATTGAATAACCTGCTCCTGAATGACTACTGGGTAAATAACGAAATGAAGGCAGAAATAAAGATGTTCTTTAAACCAATGGAACAAAGACACAGTGTACCAGAATCTCTGGGACACATTTAAAGCGTGTGTAGAGGGAAATTTATAGCACTAAATGCCCACAAGAGAAAGCAGGAAAGATCTAAAATCGACACCCTAACATCACAATTAAAAGAACTAGAGAAGGCCAGGCGTGGTGGCTCATGTCTGTAATCCCAGCACTTTGGGAGGCCAAGACGGGTGGATCATGAGGTCAGGAGTTCAAGACCAGCCTGGCCAAGATGGTGAAACCCCATCTCTACTAAAACACAACAAATTAGCCGGGCATGGTGGCAAATGCCTGTAATCCCAGCTACTTGGGAGGCTGAGGCAGGAGAATTGCTTGAACTCAGAGGGTGGAGGTTGCAGTGAGCTGAGATCGCGCCACTTCACTCCAGCCTGGGCAAAAGAGTCAGACTCCATTTCAAAAAAAAAACTAGAGAAGCAAGAGCAAACAAAACAAATGCAATCTCTATACTATATAATACTATATAAATCACAAGGGTCAAAAGCACACAACATATGTTAGACATAGAAACTGTCAGCCGGATGAGGTGGCTCACGCCTGCGTTGGGAGGCTGAGGTGGGGGGATCACAAGGTCAAGAGATTGAGACCATCCTACCCAACATGGTGAAACCCCATTTCTACTAAAATACAAAATTAGCCAGGCAAGGTGGCACGTGCCTGTAGTCCCAGCTACTTAGGAGGCTGAGGCAGGAGAATCGCTTGAACCTGGGGTGTGGAGGTTGCAGTGAGCTAAGATCATGCCACGGCACTCTAGCCTGGGCAGCTGAGTGACACTCTGTCTCAAAAAAAAAGAAAAAAGAAACTGTCTGTCAGGCGCAGTGGCTCATGCCTGTAATCCCAGCACTTTGGGAGGCCAAGACAGGTAGATCACCTGAGGTCAGGAGTTTAAGACCAGCCTGGCCAACATGGTAAAATCTTGTCTCTACTAAAATAAAAAAAAAAATTAGCTGGGCGTGGTGGTGGGTGCCTGTAATCCCAGTTACTCGGGAGGCTGAGGCAAGAGAATCGCTTGAACCTGGGAAGCGAAACTTGCAGTGAGCCAAGATCATGCCATTGCATGCCAGCCTGGGCAACAAGAGCAAATCTCTGTCTCAAAAAAAAAAAAAAAAAAAAAAAAAAGAAACTGGGGTTAATTAAAAATGGCAAAGAATGGTTCTATATAATATACCAAGTCTAAAATTGCTATTTTATATATATATATA
>NW_016890172.1:0-200 GCF_001698545.2 Rhinopithecus bieti | reverse complement strand
TCCCTTCCTTCCCTCCTTTCCTTCCCTCCCTCCCTTCCTCTCTTCCTCCCTCTCCCTTTCCTTCTCCCTTCCCATTCCTTTCCTTCCATTTTAAGAGTTAAGAGAATATACTTGATAATCTCTAAGGAATGATTCAAAGTGTCCTTTAACCTATGTAGTTCCCTTTTATTCTTCTCCCCTCTCTTCAGCTTGCTTTCTCA
>NW_016890171.1:0-466 GCF_001698545.2 Rhinopithecus bieti | reverse complement strand
GTTTTATATCTTTGATGAGAGAAATACTTTTAAGAAAAGGTAGGAAAATGCAGTTGCTGCCATAAAATATACTCCCCAAACTTTACTAAACTTTACTAGTTTAAATCTTGATTAACAGTTAATATCTTAGCTTTTATTTAATGGGCAGCTAGCTGACAGCAAAACAAGATACCTTACAGGTGTCATGACACATGGAGATGACGTGGAAAAGGCAAGAGAAACACCAAAGGGAGGAAAAGCGAACGGATAAAGGAGGTCACAAGACAGACCTTGCCAAGGAATGCAAAAGGGCAGATGCTTTGGTAATGACCCAGTAGCCATTTCCTTCTTCCTTTTTTCGTATCAGAACCTATGTCCAATGATAGAGGTTAAAATAAAACACTAGCCTTCCCAGCCTCCCTGAAACTAGAACTGACTAATGACCAAGTGCTGGGCAATGAGTCAGAAGGGAAATTCTTCTAGGATA
>NW_016890170.1:0-200 GCF_001698545.2 Rhinopithecus bieti | reverse complement strand
AACACAGCGGTGGCATGATAGGGGATGGAACACAGTTAGAAACTTGGAAGCAAAGGGGAGCATCATCGGTCATATTTGTGTGTAAAGAAAAGAACAGAATGTCCTTGGGTAGTTTACTATTTCTTAATAATTCTCCTCTTCACTTCTAGGCAAGCTTGCCAGTTTTTTCAGTGGGGATCATAAATGTCTATCTGTCTGTC
>NW_016890169.1:0-7586 GCF_001698545.2 Rhinopithecus bieti | reverse complement strand
TGAATATTTTACCAAAATAGCATATAGTTATTTTCACATTTATTTCCATATAGAAATTGCTTCAATCATTTTATAACAACACTTTCTTCAAAGTTTGTTGTTTAAGTATATTTCAAAACATTTCATTTATTACCTTTTTTTCAGTCTTGGTACTGCTTAAATGCAGTTATATAAATAACGTGCTCTGCTTTCGCTGTTCAAGTTTTCATACTAAATGTATGAAAAAAAAGTAACTGTATTTGGATCCTTATTGCACTCTTTTAAACCAATTCACTTTTCCTCTCAACAAATATCAAGTATCAGAAATGAGGGCGACTTTTGTGTCCAGATGATATGGTCAGTGGTAGTGTTACTGAAGAAAGTGAAGAAACTTCCCAATATAGACTGTGAGATAGAAAGAGTCTGTAGAGAATAACCATGGAAACAGACTGGCAAAGGATAACACCTATTGTAATAACCTGAAAAGAAAAGAAAGGAATGCTTTTACTGCATGCAGAAACAGAGAAATAATATTCAATTTTCATGAATCTATATATGCTTTTATATAAATACAATATTCTATCTTTCATCTTTACCATAGGTACATTTTATCAAAAAAAATTTCTGACTAATGCTCTAATTGTTTAAGGATAAAAAATCCCTTTAACAGTTATTTTGTAGATGAAAAGTAAGGCATAAAAGAATAACTTGCTAAACCATTCTCTCCCAAGGGTATGCACTACAGACAAGCGTTTCAGTAAATAAGAAAATCAGGTTCCTAGCTAATTTAGTAATAGAAATAAAGCATGCTCCTACCTGAACTTTAAAGAGTCCTCTAAAAGCCCTTTCAAAATTCTCAAGTTGCTTCTCTGTTTTGTAGACTACTGTCCTATCTATTCACCCTTTGTAAATACCTCAGGCTCAATAAACATTTGTGCATTCAGGCACATACTGCATTGCTTGTAAAGGGCTCCTGGCCTCTATTTTGAAATGATGGAGCCATTCACCTAAGAAGGTAGTTATCAACACAATCAAAATGCATCATACTTCAGCATGGCACTCTGGTTTGTAGTCTGTTAAAGCAACTAGACTGATTTTACAAATCTTGATTTTACTATTATGTAACAAAAAATTTTTTAAAAGATGTATTATAAATTATCTAATTTATAAAACAAAATTTCTATTTTAAAATTCTCTATTGTCGTTTCTAAAATAAGCTAAAATAGAATCAAGAAAAGCTATTTCCACCATTTTGCTTATAAATATTTTAAAATNAAGCAACTAGACTGATTTTTACAAATCTTGATTTTTACTATTATGTAACAAAAAATTTTTTAAAAGATGTATTATAAATTATCTAATTTATAAAACAAAATTTCTATTTTAAAATTCTCTATTGTCGTTTCTAAAATAAGCTAAAATAGAATCAAGAAAAGCTATTTCCACCATTTTGCTTATAAATATTTTAAAAATATTTTAAACTTTAAATTTATCTACTTACTGGTTTACTACTTTGTTTCAAAGTTTTAAATAACCCAGAAAATGTCTTAAAAAATAAACAGGCCCCTCCTATTTAAATATTCTCCCAATTAAGACAATATTTTCATTAAAAAAAACTAGTTTCATCATGTATATTTCTTACCTTGTCTCTTTGGTAGTCGCTAAAAATGACAGAAATGCATGCAAGAACCGGATGGCATAAAAACCACAAGATACAGCCCTGAAACAAATGAAAAAGTGAAGTAAGTACAGCTGTGTATTTTTTTTTTTTCAGAATGTACCATATAAAAAATGTTACTAGCATATTTAGGTCCTGATTAACCTCAACAGGCCTTTAGAGTAGAGCTTGCAATAAAATGTAGAAATAAATTTACTGTTGCTGTGACATTCATATTTTGTTTCTAACCAAATGAGTATTTTTGGAGTACTTATAATCTTATGTTTATAAATCTGTTGCATACACATTTTGATATACTACAAATTATTAATATAACAAATTATTAAGTAACAAAATCAAGGCACAAATGTGTAATATTCCTGTAAAAAGAAAAAAGAATGTACATTCATATTTGCATGCTGATACACAAAGAAATTCTGTAAAAATACACAAAAAACATTAATAGTTGCTATCTGTTTGAGGGGTAGAACAGAGGAGGGGGAGCTGGGCAGGTAAGAATGGGTAACTGTTTATACTTTTCAAATATTTTTCTATTTTTCCTTGAACCATGGCAATGTATTCTCTTTTCCAAAATTAAATTTGAAATAAAAAAATAAGTTAATAAATAGTAGCTGTTGAAATGTTTGGTACATTGAAGATACAGGGAGAAAAAAACAAGATATAGAAAAACGTTTCGTATGTTACTATTTGTATAAAAATGAAGGGAAATATATATAGGCATATATACTTAAAACTCTCTAGAAGGATAAATTAAGAACTAATAGCAGCAATTGTGTGAGGAGATGAGAATAACTTTTTGCTACTCCTTACTTTTGGATGTTTGACCCTATTCAGCAAGTTAAATTAAAACATAAAATACTTTAAAATTTGCACTGCTTTAAGCATAAAGCAAAATAAGAGGCCGGGTATGGTGGCTCACGCCTGTAATCCCAGCACTTTGGGAGGCCAAGGAAGAAGGTTCACAACGTCAGGAGATCGAGACCATCCTGGCTAACACAGTGAAACCCCATCTCTACTAAAAATACAAAAACTTAGCCGGGCGTGGCGGCACGCACCTATAGTCCCAGCTACTTGGGAGGCTGAGGCAGGAGAACGGCATGAACCCGGGAGGCAGAGCTTGCAGTGAGCCGAGATGGCGCCACTGCACTCCAGCCTGGACGATAGAGCGAGACTCTGTCTCAAAAACAACAGCAACAATGATAAAAAGCAAAATAAAAAAAGTAATGCCCAAACACCTCAAATATATATTAACTTATCAAACAATAAGCACTACTGTCCCCGTGAAAAACTGAAAAGCAGGATGACCTCTTCTTGTCTTGTGCTCAGAAGCCTGAAGTTGGTTCCTAGGGCTGCAGCAGCAGCTTTGCAATGCTCAACACTAGCAATAAAGCAGGAATCTGGCTCTCCTTCCATAGCTGCCTTAGAATAACGGTCAATAACTCTGGACAAGGTAGGCTGACTGAACAGAATCAGTCTGATCAGAATGCTGGTTTGAGGTGCTAAAATGAAGGGGTACGGATTCTCTCAATCTGACAGAAAAAAGAAACCTTCTAGGGAGGGAGGGTTCTATAATGTTACTGCTCTAACCCTTCTCCTGTATAGAAAAAAGCCGAATTTGCTTTTAGATCTCACTAGCAGAAGAAGGACAAGAAAGGAGGAATAAAGTGACAGGATCTCATGTGGATGGAGTGAGGTTGGCTGAAATATGAACTCAGCCTCCTGGCTCCAGCTGCTTATGCTGAAGGATAGCTCCTAACAGTCTGTTATAAAACATTGTATAACTCTGAGAATAACAGTTTATAGTCAATTAATAACTTGAGAAATCCAAAGCATATTTGATTTTAAAAATTTAAAATTATGATATTACAGAAAAAAATGCAAAATCCCTATTGATGAAAATATGAACCAGGCAAAACTGACCTGCAAAGAGTATAGGGAAAGTACTGTCTCACAGGTCTTGTAAAATGGGGATAATACCTACATCACGTAAGTTGCTAAGGTTAAATGAGTTGAACCACATAGAGAACTTATGGTAGTGCTGTCACATAACAGGTTTATTTTTTTACAAAAAACAAAAAACAAGGTCTCGCCCTGTCACCCAGGCTGGAGTGCAATGGCCCAATCTGGGCTCACTGAAGCCTTCAACCCACAGGCTCAAGCAATTCTCCCATCTCAGCCTCTCGAGTAGCTGAGACAACAGGTGCTCGCCACAAAGCCTGGCTAATATTAATTTTTTGTAGAGATGGGATCTATGTTGCCCAGGCTGGTTTCCAACTTGGGGGCTCAAGCGATCCGTCTGTCTCAGCCTCCCAAAGCACTGGGATTACAGGAGTGAGCCACCGTGCTCAGCCCAGAAGTTTAATAAAAGTTAGCATGTAGTTGTTTATTAACTTCCCAAAGAAACCAGAATGAAATGGATAATCAGAATAAACCATTTTCTTTCCAAACCCATACTTTGGCAAATGTGAAGTAGAACTCCCTTTTGAGCGTACTTCTCTCCACTGTGATGATCTGATAGAGTCCACAGCCTAATGACAATGCTAGGCAAATTCTTAGAACGATTAGCAGGATCCCTGCTAAGTTGTGGTGTGAATGGTAGCTATGATGACTGGTATCTTCAAACTGTTCCCAAAGTAGCAAAACACTCTGCAAAAGAAAAACGATATTACGTTTAGGAAAAAAAAGATTATACCTAATTAAATATTTTTTTCAACTCTTTAATAAACATCCCTTTAAATGTTATATAAACATTCCTATCAGACCATAGAGGTTGTTAATGAATGAAGTACACTCTTTTCATCACTCTAATACCCTAAGCTAGAAAAAATGAATTTTTATGAAGTGAGACCACAGTTAAGAGATTTTTTTTAAAATTCTATTGCTGCTGGGAGTGGTGGCTCACGCCTGTAATCCCAGCACTTTGGGAGGCCAAGGCGGACAGATCACCTGAGGTCAGGAATTTGAGACCAGCCTGGACATTACGAAACCCCGTCTCTACTAAAAATACAAAAAATTAGCTGGGCGTGGTGGTGGGCGCCTGTAATCCCAGCTACTCAGGAGGCTGAGGCAGGAGAATCACTTGAACCCAGGAGGTGGAAGTTGCAGTGAGCTGAGATTGTGCCATTGCACTCCAGCCTGGGCAATAAGAGTGAAACTCCATCTCAAAAAAACAGGAAAAAAAAAAAAATTCTATTGCTGTCATGATTCAAATAAGATCATCTCTAAGGATGAAAACGAACTGAAAAGGTTAAAAGAACAAACTTTCTTCTACATCCATTTCCTTGTTACTTCAACAACACCATTGAATGTAAACCGTTCTGCATTCAAACTGGCTATCTCAGGGTAACTTTCAAACATTTCAGTGTTTTTTGTGCAACTCAGAAATTAAAAGTCAGAATTGTTGATTTCAGACTTTATTCATTTTCACGGTAACATCCCTTAGTAAAGGACAGCATATTTTCATTATTCACTATAAATCCTCAGGGCACTGTTATTCATCACTGTTTACTGACCCTTTCTCCCATGTTGCTAACAGTAAAAGCTCAGCTAGTTCCTCATTAAGCTATTCTGTTTATTACTATTCAAAATAAATTAGTGTCCATGTTGCCTCCATCTTTACTAAACATCAATCACTTAACTTACTCTAATATTTTAACCATTGCAACACATGTCTGCAGCTCTCTGCACTTCTTTCCTTTGTCAAGTCAGCCAGCCCTCACTCAGAATTGAGTCTTTGGTGACTTTCAAGAACTTTTAGAATACATCAAAACTCAATATCAAATCCAATTATTATGTTTTATGGGGTTTATCAGCAACCTCTTGCTTTCCTCCTTCTCACATCCTCTACACTAATTTTACTCCTGCTACCATTCTTGTTAGGTAAACTCCTTTGTCACTATAATATGTGAAATTCCTTCTTGGGCTCAATATTTGCTCTGTTACTGAAAGTGTTATTCTTCCAAACCACCAAATTATACCCATCTGATTTCTCTTTTTTTTTTTAGACAAAGTCTCACTCTGTTGCCCAGGCTGGAGTGCAGTGGCACGATCTCAGCTCACTGCAACCTCCACCTCCCAAGTTCAAGTGATTCTCCTGCCTTAGCCTCCGGAGTAGCTGGGATCACAGGCATATACCGGCTAGTTTTGTATTTTAGTAGAGATGGGGTTTCACCATGTTGGCCAGGCTGGTCTCAAATTCCTGACCTCAGGTGATCTGCCCACCTTGGCCTCCCAAAGTGTTGGGATTACAGGAGTGAGCCACCGCGCCCAGTCTCCCATCTGATTTCTTAACCTACATTTCTAAACTTCACTTTTGCAACACAGAAGTGCTACCACAGAGCTACCACAGCCCATAGTTCATATTTTACATATTCAAACTTCCCTGTTTTCATATACATATGCTAATATGTGATCTGTATAAAATATGTACGTATTTGTATAGTCTCTGACTGCCTGTCTGATCTGCCTTGTCTGGGTTGTTGCTGAAGACCAGAGCTATGTTTAATGTATTCTTCATAAATTCTCATATAAACTCTAGTGTAATATCATCTTAGTTCTCAACTTATATTTGTCTTTGACAGTAAATTAAAATTACAATGAAATAATAAAATGTAATTTTAAAAGAAATAAAAGTGAGAATTTAACCTGACATTGACACTACTCTCCATAAGTCCTGGCTCAAAACATTAAGTTGGTAGAATCTTAACTTTATTTTAATCAATTCTTCTAATTCAATTCTTTCTCATCATCCCCTTTCCTGGCACTATCTCCTTTCTAAATATCACCACCTGTGATATGGTCTCTTTCCCAAATCATTCATGTAAATTCAATACTCCTATTCCACTCAAAACCTACTATATTAAATAAATACTAGGGATAGAAAGATGAATAAAGCACTGGCCCCATCCTTCATTAATACATTTTCAATTTATTTAATGCATTAAACTTACATTATAATGTCCTTTACAGAGCCTAAGTATATAGTTCATTTTCATCTATAGCTAATGCTCATCAAAACTTAGTAAAATTTTATTTTATACCTTTCTTCTTAATTTTACAAATCCATGGAACACAGGCATATGGGTATCTTAGAATGTCAATACTATTAATACAGACGAAAAGAAAAAAAAAGGCATGCAGGACCTTTATTTTAAGACCGGTTTTGTTTTACATTTGCTTTCAAAACAAGATCCCATTCTTTTTTAGTCTATATTTTGCCTTTTAATTAATCTTAGATAATCACCTGAATTCTTTTATGTACAAAGTAGCCAATCCTAGAGATTGACAATGGATAAATCTCAAATTCACTGAATCACTCATTCAATGTTAAGTACTTACCATGTGCTAGAGAAATATGAAAGAAAGCTATTATTAAGTAGGAAATAAGACTCTAACCTAGTATTAAACATATGGTGCTTAAATAAGCTGATAGGAAGCTCAAATTCAGATAAATTATAATTAAATTCTGCAGTCTACATATAGTAGCATCCAGATAATTAAGATTATTTGATCTAACGCTCTTCAAATTCATACTTTAAATGACACAAATTGTAGAAGCTCAGACATTTCAAGAAAAAAAAAATGACACAAATTCCTCATGGGTCCCAGGTTTCAATTCTGAACTGAGGCATGCTCCAGTTTGCATTTCTGAGGATTACTAAGAGAAACAGAGTATCAGCACTCACCTGTGTCATGACGATGACCACCGCAATGCCAGTGGATGCAGGCGTAGAATCCCACTGCAGAGGTCTGCTTTGCGACTTCTTCATTCTGACTATCGTCCAACCCATGCATAGACTCAAAAGCAAGTATAACATCTGAATTTGGGAAGCGATGTCAAGAACTAATGAGACATGAAAACCAATGTCAACCAAGTTTTCACAATATAAAAAAATTGAGTGCTTTTTGCGTTATGATGAGAACATCTTTT
>NW_016890168.1:0-315 GCF_001698545.2 Rhinopithecus bieti | reverse complement strand
GCCATTCTCCTGCCTCAGCCTCCCAAGTAGCTGGGACTACAGGCGCCCGCCACCTCGCCTGGCTAGTTTTTTTTTTGTATTTTAGTAGAGACGGGGTTTCACCATGTTAGCCAAGATGGTCTCGATCTCCTGACCTCGTGATCCGCCCGTCTCGGCCTCCCAAAAGTGCTGGGATTACAGGCTTGAGCCACCGCGCCCAGCCTAATTTTGTATTTTAGTAGAGACGGGGTTTCACCATGTTGGCCAGGCTGGTCTCGAACTCCTGGCCTCAAGTGATCTGCCCACCTCAACCTCCCAAAGTACTGGGGTTACAGG
>NW_016890167.1:0-592 GCF_001698545.2 Rhinopithecus bieti | reverse complement strand
GTCCCTCACTCTGGGTATGGCCCTCCGCTTCATTGTTGGGGCATAATATCTTTATAGTACAGGAGTAAAGTCCCAGTACTAGCAGGAGAATGCTTAGGACTCTAACAGGTTTTGAGAATGAGTCAGTAAGGGCCAGTAAATCCTGTTTTCTCAGTCCTCCTTGTGGTCTAGGAGGAAAACTAGTGTTTCTGCTGCTGCATTGGTGAGCGCAGTTATCCTGATCAGCAGGGTCCAAGGACCATTGCGGGTTCCTGGGCAGGGGAGAAACAAAACAAACCAAAACCGCGGGCAGTTCTGTCTTCCAGATGGGAAACACTGAGGCATCAGCAGGCTCACCCTTGAAATGCATCCTAAGCCACTGGGACCAATTTGACTCACAAACCCGGAAAAGAGGTGGCTCATTTTTTTTCTGCACTATGGCCTGGTCCCCAATATTCTCTGATGGGGAAAATGGCCACTTGAGGGAAGTACAAATTACAACACCATCCTGCAGCTTGACCTTTTCTGTAAGAGGGAAGGTAAATGGAATGAAATACCTTGTGTCCAAACTTGCTTTTCATTGAAGGAGAATACACAACTATGCAAAGCTTGG
>NW_016890166.1:0-315 GCF_001698545.2 Rhinopithecus bieti | reverse complement strand
GGCCGGGCGCGGTGGCTCAAGCCTGTAATCCCAGCACTTTGGGAGGCCGAGACGGGCGGATCACGAGGTCAGGAGATCGAGACCATCCTGGCTAACATGGTGAAACCCCGTCTCTACTAAAAAATACAAAAAACTAGCCGGGCGAGGTGGCGGGCGCCTGTAGTCCCAGCTACTCGGGAGGCTGAGGCAGGAGAATGGCATAAACCCGGGAGGCGGAGCTTGCAGTGAGCTGAGATCCGGCCACTGCACTCCAGCCTGGGCGACAGAGCGAAACTCCGTCTCAAAAAAAAAAAAATAAAATAAATAAAATAAAAT
>NW_016890165.1:0-200 GCF_001698545.2 Rhinopithecus bieti | reverse complement strand
GTCACAAAGCAGCTCCTCAGAAATCTTCTCTCCAGTATCTATCTGAAGATATTTCCGTTTTCACCATAAGCCCCAAAGCACTCCCAAATATACCTTAGCCGAGTAACTTAAACAGTGTTAGAATACTGCTTAATGAAAACAGAAGCTGGGAAGGGGTGGAGCAAGATGGCCGAATAGGAACAGCTCCAGTCTCCAACTCC
>NW_016890163.1:0-251 GCF_001698545.2 Rhinopithecus bieti | reverse complement strand
CTCATGCCTGGGCCTCCCGAGCAGCTGGTACTATAGGCATGCAGCACCACGCCCAGCTAATTTTGCATTTTAGTAGAGATGGGGTTTTGCCTGGCCTCAAGCAATCTACCTGTCTAGGTCTCCCAAAATTCTGGGATTACAGGTGTCAGCTACCGTGCCTATCCCAGGTCCAGGGCTTCTAATCTGCCCTTGGGGAATGTAGCCCTTGCATATCTTATCAGCAATAACCCCAGGGGCTGTGGTACCCTACC
>NW_016890162.1:0-315 GCF_001698545.2 Rhinopithecus bieti | reverse complement strand
CAACTTACAAGGGATGTGAAGGATCTCTTCAAGGAGAAGCAAACCACTGCTCAACAAAATAAAAGAGGACACAAACAAATGGAAGAACATTCATGCTCATGAATAGGAAGAATCAATATTGTTAAATTGGCCATACTGCCCAAAGTAATTTATAGATACAATGCTATCCCCATTGAGCTATGACTGACTTTCTTCACAGAATTAGCAAAACTACTTCAAATTTCATGTGGAACCAACAAAGAGCATGTATAGCCAAGACAATCCTAAGCAAAAGAACAAGGCTGGAGGCATCACACTACCTGACTTCAAACTATA
>NW_016890161.1:0-200 GCF_001698545.2 Rhinopithecus bieti | reverse complement strand
CCCAGTATGGCTCTACTGTGACATGGCTCTACTGTGACATCTTATCTAAGGTAGTCATGGTGGGCTTTGCAGCAGAGGTGACATGGGAAATAAATCTTCAGGAATGAGTAGGAGTTCTTTTATGGAATATAAGGGTATTCTAGGCAGAAGGGCTAGAATGTACACAGATATTGAGGCATGACTAATGTATGTGTGAAGGA
>NW_016890160.1:0-434 GCF_001698545.2 Rhinopithecus bieti | reverse complement strand
CCGTTTGTCCAAACAGTAACAAAGTCAACTTTAGGCTAACTTAGACAAAACAGATCATTAGAAGATTTGTTAGAAAGATATTAAAGAAATTTGGCCGGGTGCAGTGGCTTACGCCTGTAATCCCAGCACTTTGGCAGGCTGAGGTGGGCGGATCACGAGGTCAGGAGATCGAGACCATCCTGGCTAACAAGGTGAAACACCGTCTCTACTAAAAAAAAAAAAAAGTACAAAATAAAACAATTAGCTGGGCGTGGTGGCAGGCGCCTGTGGTCCCAGCTACTTGGGAAGCTGAGGCAGGAGAATGGCGTGAACCAAGGAGGTGGAGCTTGCAGTGAGTTGAAGTCTTGCCACTGCACTCCAGCCTGGGAGGCAGAGGGAGACTCCGTCTCGGGAAAAAAAAAAAAAAAAAAAAAAAAAAAAAAAAAAAAAAAAAA
>NW_016890159.1:0-200 GCF_001698545.2 Rhinopithecus bieti | reverse complement strand
AGATATAGGATCATAGTGTCTGCTAACAGAGAGAGTTTGACTTCTCTTCCTATTTGCATGCCTTTTATTTCTTTCCATTGTCTGATTGCTCTATCAGGACTTCAAATACAGTGTTGAATAGGAGTGCTGAGACAGGACATACTTGTTTTGTGCCAGTTTTCAAGGGGAATGCTTCCAGCTTTTGCACATTCAGTATGACG
>NW_016890158.1:0-1032 GCF_001698545.2 Rhinopithecus bieti | reverse complement strand
TTGAGGACTGGGGGGTTGTTCTGTGCTGTGGTCCTCTTCTCCGTTGGGATCCTCCTTATCCTAGGTTGCAGATGCAAGTGCAGTTTCAATCGGAAGCCTGGGACCCCAGGGGAGGAGGAAGCCCAGGTGGAGAATCTCATCACTGCAAATGCAACAAAACTCCAGAAAGCAGAGAGCTGAATGAAGTGCAGCCCTCCGGTGGGAAGCCTCTGGAACCTGAAGGCAGCTGCTTGAACTTTTAGATGCAAATATTGATGCTTAAGAAAACGGCCACTTCAGCAACAAATCTTACTCCAAGAGAAGCCAAGAACTTGTGTGTCCCCCCACAACCTTCCCTGTCCCCTCTAACACCATTCCTCCACCTGATGATCCAACTAATTAATCTCCTGCCTCACCACTGAAGCCTGCAGGCTCCTCCAACTCCTGTGATGTGTCTGTGTATGTGTGTTTGCTGACTCTAGTGTTCATGGCTACTTGTTCATGGTTATTACTGTTAGTGAACTGTGGACTCGCTTTCCTGGGCAAGGGCTGAGCCATGTAGCCATCTGCTCGTCTCTGTCCCCGTCACCTCTCACTCCTGGGAGTCTGCTTTATTCCCTGGAGAGTCTAGCTCCTTCCCTTTAGAGCATGGGCAGGAGTCTCCAGTTGTCATGGGACCTGGGAAGGTTTGCACCACTTTTATCATCTTTCTTCATGAAGTCTCTTCACTTCTTTTACAAGAACCTCGCTTCCTTATCCCAGTCCAACCCCAGTCTGTTCTGAAGATCAGCAATTGGAGATACAAAGCAAAGCAAGGAGTTTGTGAGCCCAGCACTGCCTTCAGCAGGCTACTATATTCTTCCATGTTTATTTTCTCCCTGGGGAAGCCCCAGGGAGCCCCATCTGCCCTGCCCTTCACATAGCACCCAGGGATTCCAGTCCCAGGGCTGCTGCTTTTCTTCTTTTCTTTTTTCAATCAGAGTCCCACTCTGTCACCCAAGCTGGAATGCAGTGGCATGATCTTAGCTCACTGCAACATGGGTTCAAGGTATT
>NW_016890157.1:0-253 GCF_001698545.2 Rhinopithecus bieti | reverse complement strand
CCTGTAATCCTTGCACTTTTGGAGGCCGAGGTGGGCGGATCACCTGAGGTCAGGAGTTGGAGACCAGCCTGGGTGGTGAAACCCCTTCTCTACTAAAATACAAAATTAGCCGGGCATGGTGGTGCATGCCTGTAGTCCCAGCTACTCGGGAGGCTGAGGCAAGAGAATTGCTTGAACCTGGGAGGTGGAGGTTGCAGTGAGCCGAGATCGCACCACTGCACTCCAGCTTAGGCAATGAGCAAAACTCCATCTC
>NW_016890156.1:0-200 GCF_001698545.2 Rhinopithecus bieti | reverse complement strand
GAAGGATGAGGAGGAGGAGGAGGAGGAGGAGGAGGAGGGACTAACAAAAGACTCAGTGTAGTCCAATGGTTAAGAGTGTGGGGCTAGGGGTAGGCTTCCTGGGTTCAAACAGAGCTCGACCACTGTGGGACCTGAGGTAAGTTATGAAGCCTCTGTGCCTCAATTTCCTCATATAACATAACACTTACTACTTCAGAGCT
>NW_016890155.1:0-200 GCF_001698545.2 Rhinopithecus bieti | reverse complement strand
ACCAGCTCGCAGTGGAACATTGGGATGCTCCGGGCTGTCAGTCCCTTAGACAGTGACAGACTTGGAGACTAAGCATTGTGTGCAGAGCCCGGGCAACTGGAGTGCATCCACCTTAGAGACCACACAGCTGGTCGGCAAGGTGGACGTCCAGGCAGATGGCCCTGACAGGCCCGCCGCGTGGCGAATTAGGAATTCACTAG
>NW_016890154.1:0-200 GCF_001698545.2 Rhinopithecus bieti | reverse complement strand
GTATGCGTGTGTGTAGTAGGTGTGTGATGCTTGGTGGGGAGGAGAATTGGGCATGACAGGGTAGCTGGAAAGGCATTAAGAGTTCCCTTACTTTACATGCAGATAATGGTTTCCACCAAAGTGGAATATTCTCTCTCTCTCTTTCTATTTGTCTGCCTTTCTTTCTTTCTTTCTTTCTTTCTTTCTTTCTTTCTTTCTTT
>NW_016890153.1:0-200 GCF_001698545.2 Rhinopithecus bieti | reverse complement strand
CGCGAGTTTCCGGGAACAGCCCACTGCGCGAGTTTCGGAGAACAGCCCATTGCGTGAGTTTCCGGGAGCCGCCCACCCCGCGTGCGTTTCTCTTGCCCTTCTCAGCCTTACATATCATAGACAGGTGATTCACTGCATTTTCTATCAAAATGCGATCACAGACTGTTTTGTGACCTTAAACACCATCATCAACATTCTTC
>NW_016890152.1:0-555 GCF_001698545.2 Rhinopithecus bieti | reverse complement strand
AGACTCCGTCTCAAAAAAAAAAAAAAAAAAAAGGAAACATTTGTTTGTGTAAAACATTATATTCGAGCTCATGTCCCTTCACTCAACGTCCATCTCACACACACACACATACCCCCCAGGTATTTCCAGTGCATTCTTACCTTCTGCTTCTCTCCCTCGTGAGAAGAGCAGAAAGCCCTGAGGTGGCTGCAGAGGCAGTTGGTGCTTCAGGAACATGGGATGCCAGAGCTGAAAGGCCCCATTACTTTTTTCCATTTCTCACCTTGGGATTTGCAATCTTGACTCTGTAAGGAAACAATGGAATATTACCAAACTGTGGATGAGGCTGGCTCTGGAGGCCTGGAGGCCCTCAACCCACACCAGACCATAAGACACACTAGAGTTGGCTAGAGTTGGGTCCAGATGAACCAGTCCAGACTAAGCCATGCTTGGTATATAGTGAAAGCCTCTCTTCAAGAGCGTGATGGACTTTGTGTAATGCTGCCAAAATTCCCAGCAGAATCTGAGCATCCAGAGGCTTCATGCTAAAGCCTCTCCTCTCCTCTCCTCTCCTCT
>NW_016890151.1:0-317 GCF_001698545.2 Rhinopithecus bieti | reverse complement strand
CTTTTCTTTTTTTTTTTTTTTTTTTTTTTTTTTTTTTTTTTTTTTTTTGCTAATCTTGTCTTCATGTTTTTTTCATTAAGTTGATCTTCAATATCTGATATCCTTTCTTTTGCTTTATTGATTCGGCTATTGATACTTGTGTATGCTTCACGAAGTTCTCGTGCTGTGTTTTCAGCTCCATCAGGTTAGTTATGTTCTTCTCTAAACTGGTTATTCTAGTTAGCAATTCCCCTAACGTTGTTTCAAGGTTCTTGGCTTTGTTACATTGGGTTTGAACCTGCTCCTTTAGCTCTGAGGAGTTTCTTATTACCCATGTT
>NW_016890150.1:0-200 GCF_001698545.2 Rhinopithecus bieti | reverse complement strand
CTACAAAAAATATATATATATTAGTCAGATGTGGTGGCATGTGCCTGTAGTCCTAGCTACGCTGGAGGCTGAGGCAGGAGGATCACTTGAGCCCAGGAGGTTAAGGCTGCAGTGAGCCATTATCATGCCACTGCACTTTAGGCGGGGGGAAAAAAAGAGAACCTTTTTAAAAAAAAAAAAAAAAAAAAAAAAAAAAAATC
>NW_016890149.1:0-316 GCF_001698545.2 Rhinopithecus bieti | reverse complement strand
GCCACCACCCCCCTTTTTTTTTTTTTTTTTTTTTTTTTTTTGAGACAGCGTCTTACTCTGCCACCCAGGCTGGATTGCCGTGGTATAATCTCAGCTCATTGCAACCTCCATCTCCTGGGTTCAAGCAATTCTCCCACCTCAGCCTCCTGAGTAGCTAGGACTACAGGTGCACGCCACCATGCCCACCTAATTTTGTATTTTTTGGTAGAAAGGGGTTTCACCATGTTGGCCAGGCTGAAGTGATCCACCTGCCTCAGACTCCCAAAGTGTTGGGATTACAGGTGTGAGCTACCATGGCTGGCCTCACACTGTCTTG
>NW_016890148.1:0-318 GCF_001698545.2 Rhinopithecus bieti | reverse complement strand
TTCTAGAAATCAGAGTGCCTCTTCTCCTCCAAAGGATCACAGCTCCTCACAAGCAGTGGAACAAAACTGGACAAAGAATGACTTTGACAAATTGACAGAAGTAGGCTTCAGAAGGTCGGTAATAACAAACTTCTCTGAGCTAAAGGAACACGTTTGAACCCATCACAAAGAAGCTAAAAACCTTGAATAAAGGTTAGACAAATGGCTAACTAGAATAAACAATGTAGAGAAGACCTTAAATGACCTGATGGAGCTGAAAACCATGGCATGAGAACTTCATGACGCATGCACAAGCTTCAATAGCAGATCCAATCAAGT
>NW_016890147.1:0-316 GCF_001698545.2 Rhinopithecus bieti | reverse complement strand
AGGATAGTTAGCTCTTCCTGTTGAATTGATCCCTTTACCATTATGTGATGCCCTTCTTTGTCTTTTTTGATCTTTGTTGGTTTAAAGTCTGTTTTATCGGAGACTAGGATTGCAGCTCCTGTTTTGTTTGTTTGTTTGTTTTGCTTTTATTTGCTTGGTAAATCTTCCTCTATCCCTTTAAGTTGAGCCTGTGAGTGTCTTTGCATGTGAGATGGGTCTCCTGAATACAGCACACTGATGGGTCTTGGTATCCAATTTGCCAGTCTGTGCCTTTTAATTGGGGCATTTAGCCCATTTGCATTTAAGGATAATATTG
>NW_016890146.1:0-200 GCF_001698545.2 Rhinopithecus bieti | reverse complement strand
GGTCAGGAGATTGAGACCATCCTGGCTAATAAAGTGAAACCCCGTCTCTACTAAAAAATACAAAAAACTAGCCGGGCGAGGTGGCGGGTGCCTGTAGTCCCAGCTACTCGGGAGGCTGAGGCAGGAGAATGGCGTGAACCCAGGAGGCAGAGCTTGCAGTGAGCCGAGATGCGCCACTGCACTCCAGCCTGGGCGACAGA
>NW_016890145.1:0-200 GCF_001698545.2 Rhinopithecus bieti | reverse complement strand
CCGGTTTGATCCAGTCCAATCCGGTTTCATCCGGTTTGATCCAGTCCGATCCGGTTTCATCCGGTTTGATCCGGTTTGATCTGGTTTCACCCGGTTTGCTGATCCGGTTTGATCTGGTTTCACCCGGTTTGCTGATCCGGTTTCAACCGGTTTGATCCGATTTCCACCGGTGTGATCCAGTTTGATCCGGTTTGATCCGG
>NW_016890144.1:0-594 GCF_001698545.2 Rhinopithecus bieti | reverse complement strand
AAGCAGGAACGTACACCCCAAAGGTGCCAGCCTCTTGATCCAGGGCGAAATTGAAGACCTGGGGCTTGCCAGAGGGGTCGGCAAACTCGCAAGTCAAATAGGTGGTGGCGGCAAAGGTGCTGGTGCTGGCCATCAGCAAGGCCAGGGCGGTACCTGCGGTTGCTGGTACTAGTTTCATGTCTTGATCCTTTAGTCGGCTGTCTCCAGCCAGTTCCGGTTGTTTTGATTGACTGCAGAAAAGTACGACTTGTCCCAGGATCACGCAGGCACGCGCTTGCTCCAGCGCTGGAGAAGAGGCGGCCTGGCTTTCATAAGGGATGTCGTCTTTCTTGAAACTCAGCTTGGCTGTGGATCGTGCACGTACAGCGTTGGCGGCATCCACGGGATGCCACTGTGTTCACGCACAGATAAGCTGATTGACGGGTTTTGAAGCACGATTAGAGGGGCTGGAGCTGACTTGTTATTCTGTGTTCTGGTCATGCTTAAGCTGGCTAATCACCCGCACGGGAAGGTTTATCGCACGGTGAGACTGCGGCCGTCAAGAAAATTTCGTGCTTGAAGTAGATGGGGGCGTACTAGCGGGGTGGGAGTTAC
>NW_016890143.1:0-314 GCF_001698545.2 Rhinopithecus bieti | reverse complement strand
TAGTGAGAAATAAGCTGGGTGTGGTGGGTCACACCTGTAATCCCAGCACTTTGGGAGGCTGAGGCAGACAAATCACTTGAGGTCATGAGTTCGAAACCACCCTGGCCAATATGGTGAAACCCTATCTCTACTAAAATGCAAAATTAGCTCGGCGTCATGGCAGACACCTGTAATCCCTGCTACTTGGGAGGCTGAGGCAGGATAATTGCTTGAACCCAGGAGGCAGAGGTTGCAATGAACTGAGATCACGCCACTGCCCTCCAGCCTGGGCAAAAGCATGAGACTCCATCTCAGAAAAAAAAAAAAAAAAAAAT
>NW_016890142.1:0-2721 GCF_001698545.2 Rhinopithecus bieti | reverse complement strand
AGAGCTAGACTCCGTCTCAAAAAAAAAATAAAATAAAATAAAATAAAATAAAATAAGGCAATAGATAAGAGAAAATATTTGTAAGTAGCAGAGCTTCAGAATCCTTGACAAATCAAAATATATAATATGAAAATGCATCAACAATGGCATACATATCTTGTCATTGATTGAGAGAACATATCTGTTGGTTGGACATTGGAAATAATGTAGAGAAATAAAATGCTCTCAGTAATTTACAATGAACAGTAGAAGAGAGCACAATAAAATCCAGGTGCTTCCTCTTCCAAACTAGTCTTTGGCTAGACACAAAGACACGACAGTGGTTGGTGATTAGGTTAGAATGTATGTCTGGAAATGAGGACAATACCAGTAAAACAAATATCTATTGCATTGTCATCATTCTACTTTCTGTGAAGGATAATATGGGGAAAACTAGAGAAAAAATGGTTCCTATAACAATATAATCATAGCAGTGTCCACCACCTGGCATTCAGAAATAATGACTTCCTGCACCTACCTGCACCTACCGTTTGCAAAGCTAATTCTGCGTTCTTGTTAATGGAAATCCATACCTTGAGAGAAAATGATAGGTGTTGTAATTTATAATATTCTGCTTTACTCCAATAGCACAAGATCATTTCAGTTTCTGTTTACTCGTCTGTCAAGGTTTTACAGGAACACATATTTTAGCCATAACACCTGCCTCTAGAATCTCATATACGTTATGCAAAATATACTTAAGATTTTCGGTTTGTTGCACATGCACTCAAGATATGTCTCTTATGTTAAATAGCGATGACGACAGGTGTACCAAATCAGCCTGTTATGTTTGTGGAGCTCAAAACAAAATACTGCTGCATGTCTTTTGCATTTTAAAACCTAACAAATAACGTACTTCAAGATGATTAAATCTGGAAATCTATTTTAATTGTTCCTCTTCTCTCTTTTGCTTTCGCCTCCGATGGAAGTCCTTCCTGCTCCCATTTGCATCCATACTATCCCCTGCAGGTTCATGAATGAGAATAATTTCTACCTCAAACCATGACGAAAATGAAGGAAAAGCCTTGTTTTGAGTTTTCATAACTCTTGTTTGACTGACTAATAGTGGTTAGAATGCTGGAGTTATGTTAGGAGATTTAACGGTGTATTCAGTCACATTTAAATTTTTTCTTTTTTTAACATTTTATGGGAACATTTAAATGTTGGATCTTTCAGTTAGGGAAGCTACACAAACAGCTACACAAGGAGATCTCCAACACAGAAGTTTCTACTTACCTGGTCTCTGTGTCTTGTGTTCCTGAGAAATCTGAATAATGTGTCTTTGGGGCAATAAGTGAATATAATTTTCTGTATTTCTCTGTTCCAGCACCATGTTTATGTGGAGATGAGGCATATAGATTTTCTCTCTGTATGTCTTTCTCTCTCTCTCTTTGATTTGTTTATAGTATAGAGATACTATATAGCTATAAAGACTACATATGTAGATAATATATATATACACACGGAAATATTTAACAAAATTTATAATAAAACTTTTAAATTTCACCTTGTTAGTTTTCCTTCACTCTTTTCCTTCATTTTTTTTTTTTTTTAGGGTTTTCTATATATTTTATTTCAAATGAATTTTAAGTATTATATATACTACATGGTATGTGTATGTGTGTGTATATATATCTCATGTATATGTGTGTGTGTCTATATATGTGTCGTATATAATATGCACATTTTACTTATGATTGAAACAGGTGAGTTCCCTTATTTCCTTTTGCAGGACATGTGACAGGGGATTGGCTTGCCCTTTTGGTTGCACTGCAGCTCAAACCCCTAGGGGAGCATGCAGATGGGCAGGTGCAGAGGCCCAGGTGAGTGCTTTGGTCTCTCGGCCCCACGGTAGTGTCTAGGGGTGACTGCCTGCAGCCCCAGTGTTACCAAGCTCTTTCAGCTCTGCGGTCTGCAGACAGATTGAATGTTAATCAGCTCAGTGGGCCCTCTGCCTTATCACAAGGGCAGAGAGCCAGTGTGACAGCCTTCTGTATCCTGAGTTCTTGCCCAGTGTCCCAGAAGAGTCGGGTCACATGTGGCTTGAAGGATGAATGTAAGGTTTTATTGAGTGGTGGAGGTGGCTCTCAGTGAGGTGGATGCGGAGCCGGAAGGTGGAGGAGTGGGGAGATCGTTTTCTCCTGGAGATGATCCAAGGGGAGATTGTCCAAAATGGCTGAACTCCTCTTGACGTTCGGGTACCCCTTTTCTCCTTCTCTGCCGCGCCATCCTGCTGCTCCCTGCAATGCCATCCTGCTGCTCTCCGCCATGCCATCCTGCTGATCTCTGCCACACCCTGCCACTCTCTTCCGCTCTCTGCTGCTCTCCACAGCTCCTCTTGATGTACAGCCATGTGGGTGTGTGTCCACTAAGGTCTCAGGTTTATATGGGCACAGGATGGGAGGCATGGTGTGCCAGAGTGGTCTTGGAAAATGCAACATTTTGGCACAAAACAGGAGTGCCTGTTCTCACTTAGGTCTGCAGGCACAAGTCTGAGAACGGAACCCTCACCAGCGACCCTGCCCTTCTCTACCCAGAACTTCTCTGCCACCTTCTGTATCACCATCATATATATTTATAGAATATATGATAAATACACTAATATATACTTATATACTTTTAGTATTTATATATATATATATATATACACACACACACATATATATATTATACACACACACA
>NW_016890141.1:0-200 GCF_001698545.2 Rhinopithecus bieti | reverse complement strand
TAAAGGAGCCCAGCAGTGAGTCTGCTGTACAGTGAAGAATAATTCTTTTTATTTATTTTTTTTGAGACAGGGTCTTGCTCTGTCACCCAGGCTGGAGTGCAGTGGCGCAATCATGGGTCACTGCAACCTCCACCTTTTGGACTCAAGTGATTCTCCCACCTCAGCTTCCCGAGTAGCTGGGACTACAGGCGCCCGCCACC
>NW_016890140.1:0-200 GCF_001698545.2 Rhinopithecus bieti | reverse complement strand
GGCATCATCACGACTCACTGCAACATCCACCTCCCAGGTTCAAGTGATTCTCCTGCCTCAGCCTCCCGAGTAGCTGGGACTACAGGCGCCCACCACCGCGCCCGGCTAGTTTTTTGTATTTTTTTAGTAGAGACGGGGTTTCACCGTGTTAGCCAGGATGGTCTCGATCTCCTGACCTCGTGATCTGCCCGTCTCGGCCT
>NW_016890139.1:0-591 GCF_001698545.2 Rhinopithecus bieti | reverse complement strand
ACTTGTGCATGTGTCTTTATAGTAGCATGATTTATAATCCTTTGGGTACATACCCAATAATAGGATTGCTGGGTCAGATGGTAATTCTAGTTCTGGATCCTTGAGGAATCGCCACACTGTTTTCCACAATGGTTGAACGAATTTACACTCCCACCAACAGTGTAAAAGTGTTCCTGTTTCTCCACATCCTCTCCAGCATCTGTTGTTTCCTGACTTTTAATGATTGCCATTCTAACTGGCATGAGATGGTATCTCATTGTGGTTTTGATTTGTATTTCTCTGATGACCAGTGATGATGAGCATTTTTTCATGTTGGCTGCGCAGATGTCTTCTTTTGAGAGGTGTCTGTTTATATCCTTTGCGCACTTTTGATGTTTTTTTTCCTTGTAAATTCGTTTAAGTTTTGTAAATTCTGGATGTTAGCCCTTTGTCAGATGGATGGATTGCAAAATATTCTCCCATTCTGTAGGCTGCCTGCTCACTCTGATGATAGTTTCCTTTGCTGTGCAGAAGCCCTTTAGTTTCATTAGATTCATTTTCAATTTTGGCTTTTGTTGCCATTGCTTTTGGTGTTTTATTCATGAAGCCTTT
>NW_016890138.1:0-850 GCF_001698545.2 Rhinopithecus bieti | reverse complement strand
ACAGGATAGGACACCTCACAGCGGAGGGTGTGGGGCAGAGGAGGTGCAGGATAGGGCATCTGGCAGCGGAGGGATGGGGCAGAGGACAGGACAGCCCTTGGTGTGGTGTCTGTGTCTCAGAAGACACCCTCAGAAGGGAGTGCCTCAGAATGACTCTCCCAGCTTCCCTGCGTGGCTCAGCTCAGCAAACCCACCCTCAGCCCACACGGTGGACCACCTGCCCAGATCTCTTCCTCACGCATCTCCTTATGGGAAGGGGTTTTCCAAGAGCTGATGAGTGTTACCTGAACCCTGTTCTCTGAAAGTGAGCTGCTGGGTGGCAGAGGGCGCGCAGGGCTGGACGTGGAGCTGCTGAACTATGAGTTTTGCTTCCAAGGCTTTCTTCCCCACCAAGTCCTTCCCAGCTTGCTACAGCACAGGTCAATCTGAGACTCATTCACCACAAACAAAACCACCACCCCGGGGTGTGCGAGCTGCAGGGCAGTCGTAGACAACATGTGTGAACCTCGCCTCCACGCCCACACAGGAGCGCTCCTGGGAGCATCAACACACTCGAGGCCTCACCCGTCCTCCTATACTCAAGCTGGCGCTTCCCAACCAGTGGAAAGAGAGACCCTCC
Organism: Rhinopithecus bieti; assembly: GCF_001698545.2. Classification (NCBI taxonomy): domain Eukaryota; kingdom Metazoa; phylum Chordata; class Mammalia; order Primates; family Cercopithecidae; genus Rhinopithecus; species Rhinopithecus bieti. Next base: position 231 of record NW_016890138.1, on the reverse strand, counting down.
TCACACCTATCCCAAGCTTGCCGAAGAATCTGGGAAGGCAAAGGACTGGGGTGGGGCGGGATTCAGAGCTGGCCCCTGCTAGGAGAGCTGAGAGCAGCGGCTCTCAAAGGGGCTGGAGGGAGGCTGGAGTGAGGCTGGAGGGAGGCTGGAGGATGGAGGGAGGCTGGAGTGAGGGTGGAGGGAGGATGGAGGGAGGCTGGAGAGAGGATGGAGGGAAGCTGGAGTGAGGCT
>NW_016890137.1:0-847 GCF_001698545.2 Rhinopithecus bieti | reverse complement strand
AAGATTCCACGAAAACAGTGTTAGCAAAGTGCTTCATGGACAGAAAGGTGTAACTCTGTGAGATGGATTGACACAACACAAAGCAGTTTCTCAGAAAGCTTGTTTTCAGTTTTAACTGAGGATATTTTCTTTATAACCATAGGCTTCGATGCAATCCAAAATATCCCTTCTCAGATTCCCCAAAACAGTGCTACCAAACTGCTTAATGAAAAGAATCATGTAACTCTGTGAAGTGAGTTCAGAAATCACAAAGCACCTTCCCAGAAAGAATCTTCCTAGCTTTTGTCTGAGGATATTTCCTTTGTCACCATAAGCTTCAATATGCTCCAAAATTCCCATTACAGAATCCTCAAAACAGTGTTAGCAAACTGCTCAATGAAACGAATGGTGTAACTCTGTGAAATGAATTCACACATCACAAAGCAGTTTCACAGAGGGCTTCTTTCCAGTTTTATCTGAGGATATTTCCTTTTCCAGCATAGGCCTCAATTCGCTCCCAAATATCCATTTGCAGATTCCACGAAAACAGTGTTAGCAAACTGCTTAATGAAAAGAATGGTGTATTCTGTGAGATTAATTTACACATCACAAAGCAGTTTCTCATAAAGCTTCTTTCTAGTTTTGTCTTATGATATTTCCTTAGTCACCAAAGTCTTCAATGTGATCCAAAATATCCCATCTCAGATTCCCTAAAACAGTTCTAATAAACTCTCCATGAAAGGAATCATGTAACTCTGTGAGTTGAATTCACATATCACAAAGTGGTTTATCAGAAAGCTTCTTTCTAGTTTTTTTCGGAGGATATTCCCTTTGTCACCAAAAGCATCAATGTGTTCCAAATTATCCC
>NW_016890136.1:0-316 GCF_001698545.2 Rhinopithecus bieti | reverse complement strand
AGAGTAGCTGGGGTTACAGGCACCTACCACCATGTCTGGCTAGTTTTTGTACTTTTAGTAGAAATGGGGTTTTGCCTTTTTGGCCAGACTGGTCTCGAAGTCCTGGCCTCAGGTGATCCGCCCGTCTCGGCCTCCCAAAGTGCTGGGATTACAGGCTTGAGCCACCGCGCCCGGCCAACAAAGTTTTAAATGGCTATTCTTAATTAGATCAATCCAAACTCCTTAAACTTGTATTTGAAGGCTTCCATATTCTGACTCTGCTTTAATCATTCATTTTCTTTCTCTTTCTTTTCTTTCCTCTTTCTCTCTTTTTTCC
>NW_016890135.1:0-200 GCF_001698545.2 Rhinopithecus bieti | reverse complement strand
GTGTTAGCCAGGATGGTCTTGATCTCCTGACCTCGTGATCCGCCTGTCTCGGCCTCCCAAAGTGCTGGAATTACAGGCTTGAGCCACCGCGCCCGGCCTTAAAATTATTCTTAAAGCAGACATTGTGACAATAAATGAAGTGCTAGGAGAGTTGGAGGAAAGAGAGGACAACTGTAAAAGAGAGTGAGAGTAAGAGAGAG
>NW_016890134.1:0-314 GCF_001698545.2 Rhinopithecus bieti | reverse complement strand
TCTGAGTACTCTAGTGTTGGATACATATATATTTACAATTGTTAGATCTTCCTGCTGAATTGATCCTTTTATCATTATATAATGACCATCTTTGTCTTTCTTTATGTTTTTTGACTTAAAGTCTCTTTTGTCTTATGTAGGCATAGCTACTCCTGCTCACTTTTGGTTCCCTTTCACGTGGAATCCTTTTACTTTCAGTTTTTTTTTTTTTTTAAAAGGAAATGGGGTTTTTTTAGGGAGAAATAATTTGGGGTTTTTTTTTTTTTTTTTTTTTTTAAAGGGAAAGGAGTTTCTCTTAGGGGAATTTTTTGGTG
>NW_016890133.1:0-847 GCF_001698545.2 Rhinopithecus bieti | reverse complement strand
TGTTAGTCTGCTGAGAATGATGGTTTCCAGTTTCACTGAGCCATATACAACCAATCAAACCCACAGAGTCTCAGTTGGGATTTTTCTTTAAGAAATGCAATACCACATAAAGGGAGGTTTATTTTTTGAATCTAGAAAGGGCAGGGTTAGGAGTTTAAGAATCCCAAGAGTGGCATTTTAGTTTGAAGCTGGAGTTCTCTGAATGTAAAGCCACATGAATTTCTCTCTGGGGTGTCTTTCAAAGGACATGAACTCATCCTTTTTTATGGCTGCATAGAACTCCATGGTGTATATGTGCCACATTTTCTTTATTCAGTCTATCATTGATTGGCATTTGGGTTGGTTCCAAGTCTTTGCTATTGTGAATAGTGCTGCAACAAACATACATGTGCATGTGTCTTTATAGTAGAATGATTTATAATCTTTTGGGTATATACCTAGTAATGGGATGGCTGGGTCAAATGGTATTTCTGGTTCTAGATCCTTGAGGAATTGTCACACTGTCTTCCACAATGGTTGAACTAATTTACACTCACACCGTGTAAAATGTTCCTATTTCTCCATATCCTCTCCAGCATCTGCTGTCTCCTGACTTTTAATGATCACCATTCTAACTGGTGTGAGATGGTATCTTATTGTGGTTTTATTTGTATTTCTCTAATGGACCAGTGATGATGAGCTTTTTTTCATATGTTTGTTGGCCACGTAAAAGTCTTGTTTTGAGAAGTGTCTGTTCATATCCTTTGCCCACTTTTGATAGGGTTGTTTTTTTTTCTTGTAAATTTGGTTAAGTTCCTTGTAGAATCTGGATATTAGCCCTTTGTCAGATGGATAGATAGCAAACATT
>NW_016890132.1:0-200 GCF_001698545.2 Rhinopithecus bieti | reverse complement strand
AGGGTGGCTCGCCCCACCTTCTGCTCAGGGAGTCCTGCCTGTATACGGAGGCTGTGGATGGCAGCAGACAGCTGAAGCATCCAGCACAGACACAAATGGCGCCAAAGCCAGGACTGGAGGGCGGGCTCCACACTCAGCTAACCTAAGCCACCGCTGCGCTGTGCTTGGAGCCCATTTTACTCCAGCCTTTGAAAAGCCAC
>NW_016890131.1:0-851 GCF_001698545.2 Rhinopithecus bieti | reverse complement strand
TGGCCTGCAGGTGACTCCGGGGCTTCCAGTCTCCTTTCTCCACTGAGCACCCAAGGCCAGCAGCACCCTGACAAGGGCAAGGGAGAGACGCATCCAGACAGCTCCAGGCAGGCTCCGGTCTCGGCCTGGGCAGATTTGGGGAGCAAACAGCAGGGGCAGCTTTGGGTAGACTGTGGTCTTCCTGGAGGTCAGAGTCTAAACTTGTAGGAATATGCAGTTTGCTCCACTTCTAAACACGCACCCCAGTGTAGACAAAGTCGACAGTCCTGGTCTCAGCGGACCCTCGGTGTTTCCTCACCTGGACTGCGGGGACCTGTTTCCTCATCTCACCCACAGAGCACGGTCTCCAGGGAAGCTTCTGAGCCTCTGTCCTCCTGGGCCAGAGGAGAGAAGGTGATTCCTTGGTGCAGACAAGGGCTCAGTCCTCCTGCTAGCCTTGGGGAGAGACCAGACCCAGCCCTCATCTCTTCTGTCCTCCATCCCAGGAGTCCACAGGGTGCCTCCCACGGTCTTGGCCATGAGTGCCCAGTAGGGTTTGTGATGCCCCCCGCTTTGTACGGGCTGCTTTCCTGAACAGCACCCCTTCCACTGCCTACCTAGAGCGACTGCCCACAGGCCGGCAGGAGGGAGGTAGCTCGGCTTCATGCCAGGCACACCAGGTTCCCCTCTTCCCTTGGCTTCCCCTCAAGCCCAGCCAGAATCAGCCTGTCTGCTGGATCCCTTTCCTCGGCACCTTGTCCCCACCTTTGCTGGCTCCTCTGGGGCTGCACTGGTCCCTAGGCTGTGTGTGGTCCAGGGTGCCGGCGGGGTCCCGTGGGCTCCACTGCCCCAGCTGCTGTGAAGGATGGACT
>NW_016890130.1:0-845 GCF_001698545.2 Rhinopithecus bieti | reverse complement strand
TTCCTCGATGTAGATGATGAGGAAGTCGACGTCGCGCTGGTACTTGGTGACCAGGCGCTGGAAGGCGCTCATGCGCGCCATGAACGGTGGTCAGGTGCAGCTGCCGAAATTGAGAACCAGCGGGCGGTTCCCTTGCGCGTAGTCTAGGATGCGCTGGCTCTGGAAGCCGTCGGGCAGAACCACCTCGGAGTTGGGCGCTGGACCGCCCTCGTGCGCCTGCTTGAAGAAATCCAACTTCTGGCCATGCCACACCGCCTTGAGCGACGCCAGGGTGCACAGGCGGTTGTCGTCGGACACGCAGATGGGCGGGTCATCGGGGGGCACCTCCTCGCCTTCACTGTTGAGCTCCACTTCGGGCTCGGGCTGCCCCGGCGGCGGCGGCCCAGGAAATGCTTGCGGATACACAAGAAATCCAGGAGCCAGAGCATGAAGGCCGTGCCGAGGAAGCGCGGGAAGAGCACGAGGCACGAGGCGGTCTGGGCGCAGAGCCTCAAGGAGTGAAGCAGCAGGGAGCGGAGCATGGTGGCTGCAGGCCCCGAAGCCCCTGGGACCCCTCGCCCTCTCCGACCACCAACCGCGACGCGGCCTGGCTAGGCATCTGGGCTTCGGCAGTGCAGGGAGTTCAATTTATTATAGCCGAGGCTTCAATTGGCGGGAGACTCCACCTCCGGCCCGGCCCGCCCCTTGCAACTTGAGCCCGGAGGGATCACCCAGCGGCGCGGCCAATGCCCTAGAAATCGGGGCCGAGGGCGGGAGCAGGCGGGCGGAGGGCGGAGCGGCCGGGCCTGGGGCCGGTGGGGCGGGCCCGGGCCCCGCAGCCAGCTCTCGGGGCGGGGACTCCGGCC
>NW_016890129.1:0-301 GCF_001698545.2 Rhinopithecus bieti | reverse complement strand
AGGCCGGGCGCGGTGGCTCAAGCCTGTAATCCCAGCACTTTGGGAGGCCGAGACGGGCGGATCACGAGGTCAGGAGATCGAGACCATCCTGGCTAACACGGTGAAACCCCGTCTCTACTAAAACTACAAAAAACTAGCCGGGCGAGGTGGCGGCGCCTGTAGTCCCAGCTACCCGGCAGGCTGAGGCAGGAGAATGGCGGGAACCCGGGAGGCGGAGCTTGCAGTGAGCTGAGATCCGGCCACAGCAGTCCAGCTTGGGTGACAGAGCGAGACTCCGTCTCAAAAAAAAAAAAAAAAAAAA
>NW_016890128.1:0-854 GCF_001698545.2 Rhinopithecus bieti | reverse complement strand
GAAAATTAACAAGGATATTCAGGACTTGAACTCAGCTCTGGATCAAGTGGACCTACTAGACGTCTACAGATCTTTCTACTCCAAATCAACAGAATGTACATTCTTTCCAGTGCCATATGGCACGTATTCTAAAATCAACGATATAATTGGAAGTAAAGCACTCCTCAGCAAATGCAAAAGAACTGAAATCATAACAAACAGTCTTTCAGACCACAGTGCAATCAAATTAGAACTCAGGATTAAGAAACTCACTCAGAACCACAAAATTTCATGGAAGTTGAACAACCTGCTCCTGAATGACTCCTGGGTAAATAATGAAATTAAGGCAGAAATCAAGAAGTGATTTTAAACCAATGAGAACAAAGATAATGTACCTGAATTTCTGGGACACAGCTAAAGAGGGAAATTTATAGCACTAAATGCCCACATGAGAAAGCTAGAAAGATCTCAAATCAACACCCTAACATCACAATGAAAAGAGCTACAGAGGCAAGAGCAAACTAATCCAAAAGCTAGCAGAAGACCAGAAATAACTAAGATCAGAGAAGAATTGAAGGAGATAAAGACACAATAAACCCTCCAAAAAATCAATAAATCCAGGAGCTGGTTTTTTGAAAAAAAAAAAAAAAAAAAAAAAAAATTTAACAAAATAGAAAGACCAGTAGCTAGACTAATAAGAAGAGAGAAGAATCACATAGGCACAATAAAAAATGATAAAGGGGATATCACCACTGATCCCACAGAAATACAAACTACCATTAGAGAGTGCTATAAACACCTCTACACAAATAAACTAGAAAATCTAGAAGAAATGGATAAATTTCTGAATGCATACACCCTACCAGGACTAAACC
>NW_016890127.1:0-853 GCF_001698545.2 Rhinopithecus bieti | reverse complement strand
TATCTATTATGTTAGCATTTTATACCTATATCTATTATATCTATTATGGCTATATTTTATAACCACATCTATTATATCTATTATGACTATATTTTATACCTTTATCTGCTATATCTATGATGTCTATATATTATACCTCTATCTATTATATCTATTATATCTATTATGCATATATTTTATACCTCTAAATATTATACCTATTATGTCTGTTTTTTATACCTCTCACTATTACATCTATTATGTCTATGTAGTATACCTCTATTATATCTATTATGTCCATATTTTATACCTCTATTATACCTATTATATCTATTATGTCTATATTTTGTACCTCTCTCTATTATATCTATTATGTCTATATTTTATACCTCTATTTGTAATATCTATTGTATGTTATGTCTATATTTTATTCCTCTATCTATTATTTCTATTATGTCTATATTTTATACCTCGACTATATCTATTATGTCTGTATTTGTTACCTCTATTATATCTATTATGTCTACATTTTATACCTGTCTCTGTTATATCTATTACGACTATATTTTATACCTCTACCTATTATATCTATTATATCCATTATGTCTACATTTTATACCTCTATTTATTATATCTATTATGTCTATATTTTATACGTATATCTATTATGTCAATAATTAATACCTGTACCTTTTATATCTATTATGTCTGTATTTTATAACTATGTCTGTTATTTCTATTAAGACTATATTTTATACCAGGATCTATTATATCTATTATGTCTATATCTGTTATATCTATTATGTCTATATTTTATACCTATATCTATTATAACTATATTTTATACCTATATCTACTGTATCTATATTTTATA
>NW_016890126.1:0-453 GCF_001698545.2 Rhinopithecus bieti | reverse complement strand
ATATTGAGAATTCATTTTCAACCTCAAACTGGGTTCTCCAATTTTGATATAAGTTCATTATGGAAAAGAGCAGCAATTCATTAACTCCTAGAAACTTTATGCTTATTAAGTATTTAATGAGTTTAACCTTTATGTTAAATATAAAATAATAAGAAACTCAATACCTTCCAAACCCATGAAACTTTTAATCCATAGTTATTTTAATCCATTTGATGAAAATTATCAATAGACTTCAGAGATTTTAATGCGGTGAAAATTTAGTCTACATTCTAGCGCTGGATTTTCTACGTCATATCGACTGGTTTTATTGTTGTGTTTTCACTGTGGTCAATTAGATGGGATTATTTCACTTCCAAAGACTGGTTTTACTCAGACTGTGTAGCTGTTCAGTGAAATATAATCCAACTCAGCTCCTTCTGCATCCAATAAAATCGTCAGTCAGTGTTGGGGAGC
>NW_016890125.1:0-2720 GCF_001698545.2 Rhinopithecus bieti | reverse complement strand
CCAAAGTGCTGGGATTACAGGCTTGAGCCACCGCGCCCGGCCATGATAAGCTACTTTTAAATAATGAATTGATTAAAAGTCAGATAGCACATAATGAGCTTTAATAAAGTGATGAATATTAGTACCTTATTAGCGTTCATTATTCTAGGATTTAAAAATAAGATGATATTGTAAGTACCTGAGACAAAATCTAGTGAAAGGATCTGGATAACTTATAGGAGTCTGTACATATTATAATTATAAATAAAACAAAGAATTGGGACCTAAAGAGAAGTGTCAAAAAAAAAAAAAAATTAAGACTGCAGGATCCAATTCAATTATCAACTTTGCTGCTATGTAGTTTTGTAACTTTAGGGCATGTGACTTTACCTCGAAACGATTAAAGAGCTTCATTTGTATAATTATGCTTTTGCATTAATTTAATTTCAAGGCCCATTCTAGCATTAAATTTTGATATTACTGGATTACTGGTTCAGGGTCATATCTCTTTCAGAGTACATTTTCTGGGGTTCAGTTTCTTTACATCTTCTTTCTGCACATATGAAATAGAAAAGTTTAGTTCTTCAAACACAGGCATCAATCTAAATACTATCAAAAGTAGGATGGGCAAAAGACAAGCTGCAGATTGGAAATAATATTTGCAAAATATATATCTGATAAAAGACTGTAATCCAAAATATACAAAGAACTATTAAAACTCAATGATAAGAAAACAAACAACCTAATTTTTTTAAATGGACAAAAGGCCTTAACAGACATCTCACCAAGGAAGGCATACAGATGGCAAATAAGCATATGAAAAGATGCTCCATATCACATATCATCAACGAAATACAAATTGAAACAATAAGACACTGCTACACACATACTGGAATGGCCAAAATTGAAAACACGGATACCACCAAATGCTAATGAAGACGGAGCAACAGAAATTCTCATTCATTGCTAGTGGAAACGCAAAGCGGTACAGACACTTTGGAAACCAATTTGGCAGTTTCTCACAAATCTAAACAGAAGACCCAACAATCATGCTCCTTAGTATAATATTTACTCAAAAAAGGTGAAAACTATGCGTATTAGTCCATTTTCACACTGCTGATAAAGACATACTCGAGACTGGGTAATTTATAAAGAAAATGAAGTATAACGGACTCACAATTCTATGCGGCTGAGAGGCCTGGCAATCATGGCGGAGGGCAACAGGCCTGTCTTCAACAGCGGCAGGCAAGAGAAAGTAAGAGCCAAGTGAAAGGGGTTTCCCCTTATAAAACCATCAGATCTCGTGAGACTTATTCACTGCCTCCTGAACAGCATGGGGAAACCACCCCATGATTCAATTATCTCTGACCGGGTCCCTCCCACAACATGTGGGAATCATGGAAGCTACAACTCAAGATAAGATTTGGGTGGGGACATAGCCAAACCATATCAGTATGTCCACACAAAACCTGCACACAGGTGTTTATGGAAGCTTTATTCATACTTGCCAAAACTTGGAAACAACGAAGATGTCCTTCAGTAGGTAAAATTTAAATAAACTGTGGTACATCCAGGAAATAAAATGTTAGCACTAATAAAGGATGAGCTATCAAGCCAATAAAACATGGAGCTAACTTAAATGCATATTACTAAGTGAAACAAGCCAATCTGCAAAGGCAACATATTGTTTGGTTTAAACTATGTGACATCCTGTAGCAAGTTGAACTTTGAAGACAGAAAAAATTAGTTATTGCCAGGGAGAGGGGTGGGGAGAAGGATGAACAGGTGGAGCACAGACAATTTTAAGGCAGAGAAGGTACTCTATATGATACTACAGTGGTTGATACTTGTCATTATTCCTTTGTCGAAATATATAAAATATACAACACCAAAATTAAACCCTAAAGTAAACTATGAAGTTTGAATGATTAATATGTGCCATTTTAGGTTTATTGATTGTAATAATTATACCACTGAAGTGAGGGATGTTGATGATGGGAGAAGCTATGAATATGTGGGGTAAGAGGTATATGGGAAATTTCTGTATCTCCCTCTCAGTTTTGCTATGAACCTAAAACCGCTCCAAAAAAAGAAGTGTATTTTTTTAAAAGTAGGAAAAAAATGCTGAGATTTATGACACACTTGATTTGATGTTTACTTTGTATACATTATTTTATAGGTTTGCAAATATTGATATAGATAGATGCTTTAAATGATAAGAATATGAATATAGGGTTGTAAAATATTTCACATTTAACTTTTGTGTATTTACGTATTTTATATTCATTTTAATACTGTGTATTTTCACACATAAATATTGTGTTAAAGTACAAATATATTACATCTATTTCTAAATAATTATGTTGAAAACCATAATTACATATAGCTATATTGGCCCTTTTATGCTGTATGTATTCATTTACAAAGTGGGACAATATGTATATTTAGGCAAGTAAATATTTTGCTTATTACTAATTCTTTCTTTCTTTCTTTCTTTTCTTTCTTTCTCTCTCTCTCTCTCTCTCTCTTTCTTTCTTTCTTTCTTTCTTTCTTTCTTTCTCTTTCTTTCTTTCTCTTTCTTTTCTTCCTCTTTCTTTTCTTCCTTCCTTCTTTTCTTTTCTTCTTTCTTTTTTTTTCTTTTTTCTTTTCTTCTTTCTTTCTTTCTTTCTTTCTTTCTTTTTCTCTTTTCTTTCTCTCTTTCCTTTTCTCTTTTCTCCTTCCTTCCTTCTTTCCTTCCCTTC
>NW_016890124.1:0-317 GCF_001698545.2 Rhinopithecus bieti | reverse complement strand
TGGAATGCTTTTAACAGCACCCAAGTCACCTCTTCAATGCTTTGCTGCTTAGAAATTTCTTGGGTCAGGCGTGGTGGCTCACACCTGTAATCCCAGCACTTTGGGAGGCCAAGGTGAGTGGATCCCGAGGTCAGGAGATTGAGACCATCCTGGCCAACATGGTGAAACCCCATCTCTACAAATACAAAAAATTAGCCAGGTGTGGTGGCATGTGACTGTAGTCCCAGTTACTTGGGAGCCTGAGGCAGGGGAATCGCTTGTGCCCAGGAGGAAGAGGTTGCAGTGAGTCAAGATTGTGCCACTGCTCTCCCGCCTGG
>NW_016890123.1:0-1563 GCF_001698545.2 Rhinopithecus bieti | reverse complement strand
GCGGGAAGGGCTCTCCAGGCGAGTACGGACGCCAGGCGTCGTGGCAAGGAAAAGTGACTAGTTCCCCTTCGTTGTCAGCCAGGGACGAGAACAGAGCCACGCTCCCACCCGGCTGCTCACGATCCCTCGGCGGCGATGTCGGCCGCCGGTGCCCGAGGCCTGAGAGCCACCTACCACCGGCTTCTCGATAAAGTGGAGCTGATGCTGCCCGAGAAATTGAGGCCGTTGTACAACCATCCAGCAGGTCCCAGAACAGTTTTTTTCTGGGCTCCAATTATGAAATGGGGTTGGTGTGTGCTGGATTGGCTGATATGGCCAGACCTGCAGAAAACTTAGCACAGCTCAATCTGCTGTTTTGATGGCTACAGGGTTTATTTGGTCAAGATACTCACTTGTAATTATTCCAAAAAATTGGAGTCTGTTTGCTGTTAATTTCTTTGTGGGGACAGCAGGAGCCTCTCAGCTTTTCGTATTTGGAGCTATAACCAAGAACTAAAAGCTAAAGCACACAAATAAAAGAGTTCCTGATCACCTGAACAATCTAGATGTGGACATGACCATTGGGACCTAGTTTATTATTTGGTTATTGATAAAGCAGAGCTAACTGTGCATTTGGAAGGCACAATAAAACTAACTGCAACTGGTAGCTAGTGCTTGATTCAATAGAAAATAAGGCAAACATAATAACAGTCTCTCTACATGACCTAAGGAACTTAGCTATGGATATTAGTAACATTTTCTACCATTTGTCCATAATAAACCATACTTGCTCAAAAAAAAAAAAAATCTTATGGTGGAAAGGCCTTTTAAAACAATGTCAAACCCAGAAATCATAAAAGAAAAGGTTGAATTTTTTTTTTTTTTGAGAACGAGTCTCACTCTTGTTGCCCAGGCTGGAGTACAATGGCGCAATCTCGGCTCACTGCAACCTCCGCCTCCTAGGTTCAAGAGATTCTCCTGTCTCAGCCTCCTGAGTAGCTAGGATTACAGGCATGCACCGCCATGACCACCTAATTTTTTTGTATTTTAGTAGAGGGGGGGTTTCTCCATGTTGGTCAGGCTGGTCTCGAACTCCCGACCTCAGGTGATCCACCTGCCTTGGCCTCCCAAAGTGCTGAGATTACAGGCATAAGCCACCGTACCTGGCAAGGTTGAAAATTTTGACAACACAAAATGAAACATGTCTCTAAACATTGTAATCCCACTGAACTGTACACCTAAAATGATTTATGGTAAGTCTTATGTTTCGTATATTGTACCACAATTTAAAAAAAAAGTCAATTTAGATAAAACAAAGTCAAAAGGCAAGGTTGGAAAATGTATTTATAATCCACAACACAGACAAAAGACTAATATTCCTAATACATAAATACGAACTCCCACAGGTCTATATCCTGGTGCACACTTGTCCCAGCTACTCGGGAGGCTGAGGCAGGAGAATTGCTTGAACCTGGGAGGTGGAGGTTCAGTGAGCTGAGAATCATGCCACTGCCCACTGCACTCAGCCCGAGCAACAGAGCGAGACTCAGTCACACACAAAAAAAAAAAAAAAAAAAAAAAAAG
>NW_016890122.1:0-315 GCF_001698545.2 Rhinopithecus bieti | reverse complement strand
AACAGCAACAATCTGAAAACAAATCAAGCAGTAATTCCATTTACAATAGCTTCAAATAAAATAAGATACCTAGGAATAAACTTAACCAAATGAGTGAATGATCTCTACAGTGAAAACCATAAAACATTGATGAAAGAAATTGAAGAGGACACAAAACAATGAAAAGATATCCCATGTTCATGGACTGGAAGAATCATATTGTTAAAATGTCCATGCTACTCCAATCTACAGGTTCAATGGAATGTCTACCAAAATACCAGTGACATTCATTCTTCTCAGAAATAGAAAAAATAATCATAAAATTTATATGGAATC
>NW_016890121.1:0-1389 GCF_001698545.2 Rhinopithecus bieti | reverse complement strand
CGGGCAGATCACGAGGTCAGGAGATCGAGACCATCCTGGCTAATACGGTGAAACCCCGTCTCTACTTAAAATACAAAAAACTAGCCGGGCGACGAGGCGGGCGCCTGTAGTCCCAGCTACTCTGGAGGCTGAGGCAGGAGAATGGCGTAAACCCGGGAGGCGGAGCTTGCAGTGAGCTGAGATCTGGCCACTGCACTCTAGCCTGGGTGGCAGAGCAAGACTCCGTCTCAAAAAAAAAAAAAAAGTCAAAACATCAAATTGTATCCTTTGAAAAGTGGATTTTATTTTGCATCAGTTATAGCTCAAAATTTTACAGAGACTACAGGTGCTATTTGGCAAGACTCTAGGGCACACTCACTCACACAAAGCATTAAAGTTCGCTCTCCTCTGGGTACCGGGTCTCCAAGGCTGAGTTCTTCAAGGGAAACCTCTGCAACCTACATCTCCTGAGCCCAGGAAATCTGGATGAGCACTTCTTTAAGAAAACCTGTACAAAATCGCACACCCCGAAACAGAGAGGGGAGTGTCCTCCTGAGGGAAGTCATCTGGGTCGTTCCATCAGGAGAACCTCCAGGGACCTGCAGAGGAGGTGCACCGCTTAGCTGTCAGGAGGCTTGGGGCCACCAGTGCTGTCCCCAGAAGCCACTAGGTGGTGTCTGAGAGCAATGCTGGAGCAGGGACAGGGCTGGCTGAAGGGAGCTGAGCCCCTTCCCTCAGTCCCTCCACCCGCTCTCTGTACAGTAATTTGTTTACTGGGCCTCCAGTGGGTCGCGTGTGAAAGGGCCAGAGGGCAGGTGTCCAGGAGGGATAGAGGAGGCAGGAGGACCCAGCACGCGAAGACACTGTCAGCCTGAGCCTTGTTTGCAGAATCCTAGAGCAGCCCCAGTGGCTCAGAGCAGTTGCTGCCTTTGTAGGGTGATCCCAGTCAGGGTCTCTGAGTGCCCCTGCGTCCACCCCAGAGCACACTGACACCTGCTCCTGACCCCATTCTGACCCACAGTTGCTATATATAACTTTGACTGCCAGTATCACCCCAGGTTTATACCTCTTTAGCAGTGTGACCTGGCACAAATTCATTAGCTGCCTCTTGCTCCAGCTGTAAAGTGAAGTGACTGTCATGGAGTTACCTACCCGTGCTGGAATTGGCTGCTTTCAACAAATCAATGCTTGTCCAGTGCTCAGAAAAGGTGTGGCACCCAGGAGACACCCAGCATACTAATACTCACCATCACCACCACCATCATCACTACCACCATCATCGTCACCATCACCACCACCACCATCATCAGATCATCACCATCGCCATCACTACTATCACCACCATCATCACCAGCACCATCACCATCATCACCATCACCACCACTACCACCATCACCATCACCACAACTA
>NW_016890119.1:0-1389 GCF_001698545.2 Rhinopithecus bieti | reverse complement strand
TTTAAAATAATTTATCATTATTTTCCTTGAACTAGCAGATGCATTTTTTTTTTCTTTCTCAAATCTTGGGATCTATAATATCCCGAGACCCTTTGGGAATTATCCTAATAACAAATGCAGCTCTCTTTTGATTTGACTGGCTGTGGCACTTGGGATTTTGTTTTGCTTTGTGAAAAGACTGGATATGCTTTGCACTGATGAAAGAGAGAGAGAAGCCGGGCGTGGTGGCTCACACCTATAATCCCAGAACTTTGGGAGGCCCAGGCAGGCAGATCACCTAAGGTCGGGAGTTCAAGACCAGCCTGACCAAAATGGAGAAACCCCGACTCTACTGAAAATACAAAAAATTAGCTGGGCATGGGGCACATGCCTGTAATTCCAGCTACTTGGGAGGCTGAAGTAGTAGAATTGTTTGAATCCAGGAGGCAGAGGTTTCAGTGAGTCCAGATTGCACCATTGCACTCCAGCCTGGACAACAAGAGTGAAACTCCGTGCCCCTCCCTGCCAAAAAAAAAAAAAGAGAGAGGGAGGAAAAGAAGGAAAAGATGAGAAACACAAACCATAAAAGTGAAATCAAAAGAAGGGGAAGACAAGCCACAGACTGGGAGAAAGTATTTGCAAAAGATGTATCTGATGAAAGACTTGAATCCAAAATACACAAATAACTCCTTAAACTCAACAATAAGTAAACAAACCACCTCATTAAAAAATAGGCCACCAAGCCAAGTGCAGTGTCACAAGCCTATAGTCCCAGCTACTCAGGAAGCTGAGGCGGGAGGATTGCTTGAGTCCAGGAATTCAAGGTTGCAGTGCATTATGACCATACCTATGAATAGTCACTGGACTCCAGCCTGGGCAACATAATGAGACCCTGTCTCTATTTTAAAAAATTATTTTCTTTACAGGGTGTAGTGGTGCATTCTATAGTCCCAGCTACTTGGGAGGCTGAAGCAGGAAAATCATTTGAGCACAGGAGTCCCTAAAATAAACAAACAAATAAATAAATACAAATCAAAATTAAATAAAACAAATAATCCAGTTCCCTAGTTGCAATAACCACATTTTTTAAAAAAGGGCAAGCAGGCCGGGCGCGGTGGCTCAAGCCTGTAATCCCAGCACTTTGGGAGGCCGAGACGGGCGGATCACGAGGTCAGGAGATCGAGACCATCCTGGCTAACACGGTGAAACCCCGTCTCTACTAAAAAAAAATACAAAAAACTAGCCGGGCGAGGTGGCAGGCGCCTGTAGTCCCAGCCACTTGGGAGGCTGAGGCAGGAGAATGGCGTAAACCCGGGAGGCGGAGCTTGCAGTGAGATGAGGTCCTGCCGCTGCTATCCAGCTCGGGCGACAAAGCGAGACTCCTTCTCAAAAAAAATAAAATAAATAAAA
>NW_016890118.1:0-316 GCF_001698545.2 Rhinopithecus bieti | reverse complement strand
AATTTATTTATTATTTTTTTTTTTTTTTGTGAGGCGGAGTCTCGCCGCTCTGTTGCCCAGGCTGGAGTGCAGTGGCCGGATCTCAGCTCACTGCAAGCTCCGCCTCCCGGGCCCACGCCATTCTCCTGCCTCAGCCTCCGGAGTAGCTGGGACCACAGGCGCCCGCCACCGCGCCCGGCTAATTTTTTTTGTATTTTAGTAGAGACGGGGTTTCACCATGTTAGCCAGGATGGTCTCGATCTCCTGACCTTGTGATCCGCCCGCCTCAGCCTCCCAAAGTGCTGGGATTACAGGCGTGAGCCACCGCGCCCGGCTC
>NW_016890117.1:0-794 GCF_001698545.2 Rhinopithecus bieti | reverse complement strand
ATAAAGTAAAATAAAATAAAATAAAATAAAATACAATAAGGAAAGTGTGTTGCCTGCCTTTTTTTCTTTTCTTTTTTTTGCTGTCACCCAGGCTGGAGTGTTGCCTTTTTTTCTAACAGTTTTATTGAACTATAATTTACATACCATATGATTCACCCATTTTAAATGTATAATTTGTTGGTTTTAGTATATTCACAGAGCTGTGCAACCATCACCACAATCCATTTAGAACATTTTCCAACTCGGAAAGTCTGTAGCCTTCAGGAGTCACCTCCATTTTTTTTCTTACCCCTGCCCCAGCAATCCCTAGAAATCACTAATGTTCATCAACTAACTAAGAGCCACTCTTCGGCTGTTTTGAATAATGCTGCTGTGACCATTTGTGTACAAGTTTTCGGGTAGGCTTATTTCTCTTGGATTTATTCTTTGGAAAGGAATTGCTGAGTCCTGTGGTAATTTTGTGTTTACCCTTGGGGAAACTGCTGTACTGTTTTCCATAGCAATTGCACCTTTTTTTTGTTTTGAGACTGAGTTTCACTCTTATTGCCCAGACTGGAGTGCAGTGGCGCAATCTTGGCTCACTGCAACCTCTGCTTCCTGGATTCAAGCAATTCTTCTGCCTCAGCCTCCCAAGTAGCTGGAATTACAGACATGTGCCACCATGCCCAGCTAATTTTGTAGTTTTAGTAGAGACAGGGTTTCACCATCTTGACCAGGCTGGTCTCAAACTCCTCACCTCTGGTGATCCGCCCACCTCGGCCTCCCAAAGTGCTGGGATTACAGGCATGAGCCAC
>NW_016890116.1:0-796 GCF_001698545.2 Rhinopithecus bieti | reverse complement strand
ATCTTGCTCCCCTTTCAATCTATCATTGAAACAAGAGTTTAAAACAAGGCACTTTTGGCCGAGCGTGATGGCTCACGCCTGTAATCCTAGCACTTTGGGAGGCCAAGGTGGGTGGATCACGAAGTCAGGGGATCGAGACCATCCTGGCTAACACGATGAAACCTCGTCTCTACTAAAAAAAAAAATACAAAAAAATCAGCCGGGTGAGGTGGCCGGTGCCTGTAGTCCCAGCTTCTTGGAAGGCTGAGACAGGAGAATCAGTTGAACCCAGGAGGCGGAGCTTGCAGTGAGCCGAGATCACACCACTGCACTCCAGCCTGGGCGACAGAGCAAGACTTCATCTCCAAAAAAAAAAAGACAGAAGGCACTGTTAACTCAATGGCTTCTCAGTATATGCACAATAAAATCCCCTCAGCCTACCGTACATGTCTTACATGATCTACTTACTGTCTGACAAAATTTTGTATCAGTCTCTCTTTGCTCACTCTGCGCTAACTACACAGGTTGCAGTGAACTGAGATCGCACTACTGCACTCCTGCCTGGACAACAGAGCGAGACTCCATCTCAAAAAATTAAAAAATAGGCCGGGCGCGGTGGCTCAAGCCTGTAATCCCAGCACTTTGGGAGGCCGAGACGGGCGGATCACAAGGTCAGGAGATCCGAGACCATCCTGGCTAATACGGTGAAACCCCGTCTCTACTAAAGAATACAAAAAACTAGCCGGGCGACGAGGCAGGCGCCTGTAGTCCCAGCTACTTGGGAGGCGGAGGCCGCAGAATGGCATAAACCTGGGAG
>NW_016890115.1:0-962 GCF_001698545.2 Rhinopithecus bieti | reverse complement strand
GTTACTGGGCTTTGGTGGAAACTGAAGGTTTGACTATGGGTCATCAAATCACCATGCAACCTGAACTGCCTATCACGAACTGGATGCTTTCTGACCTGTCTAGCCATAAAGTAGGTCATGCACAGCAGCATTCCATCATCAAATGGAAGTGGTATATATGTGATCGGGCTCAAGTAGGTCCTGAAGGCACAAGTAAGTTACATGAGGAAGTGGTTCAAATGCCCACGGTCTCCACTCCTGCCACCTTGCTTTCTCTCCCCAGCCTGCACCAATGGCCTCATGGGAGTTCTCTATGATCAACTGACAGAGAAAGAGAAGACTAGGGCGTGGTTCACAGATGACTCTGCATGATGTGCAGGCACCACCCGAAAGTGGACAGCTGCAGTACTACAGCCTCTTTCTAGGACATCCCCGAAGGACAGTGATGAAGGTAAATTTTCCTAGTGGGCAGAACTTCAAGTAGTGCACATGGTTGTGCACTTTGCATGGAAGGAGGAATGGCCAGATATGCGATTATATTCTGATTCACGGCCTGTAGCCAGTGGTTTGGCTGGATGGTCAGGGACCTGGAAGAAGCATGATTGGAAAATTGGTGACAAATAAATTTGGGGAAGAGGTGTATGGATGGACCTTTCTGGGTGGTCAAAACTGTGAAGATATTGGTATCCCATGTGAGTGCTCACCAACAGTGACCTCAGCAGAGGAGGATTTTAATAATCAAGTGGATAGGATGACCCATTCTAAGGACACCAATCAGCCTCTTTCCCCAGCCACCCCTATCATCGCCCAATGGGCCCATGAACAAAGTGGCCATGGTGGCAGGGATGGAGGTTATGCATGGGCTCAGCAACATGGACTTCCACTCAACGAGGCTAACCTGGCTATGGTCACTGCTAAGTGTCCAATTTGCCAGCAGCAGAGATCAACACTGAGCTCTCAATATGGCACCATTCCTTGGGGTA
>NW_016890114.1:0-793 GCF_001698545.2 Rhinopithecus bieti | reverse complement strand
GCTGATTTTGTATAAGGTGTAAGGAAGGGGTACAGTTGCAGTTTTCTGCATGTGGCTAGCCAGTTTTCCCAACACCATTTATTAAAAGGGAATCCTTTCCCCATTGCTTGTTTTGTCAGGTTTGTCAAAGATCAGATGGTTGTAGACATGTGGTGTTATTTCTGAGTCCTCTGTTTTGTTCCATTGATCTATATATCTGTTTTAGTACAAGTACCATGCTGTTTTGGTTACTGTAGCCTTATAGTATCGTTTAAAGTCATGTAGCATGATGACTCCAGCATTGTTCTCTTTGCTTAGGATTGTCTTGGCTATGCAGGCTCTTTTTTGGTTCCATATGAAGTTCAAAGTAGTTTTTTCCAATTCTGTGAAGAAAGTCAATGGTAGCTTGATGGGAATAACATTGAATCTATAAATTACTTTGGGCATTATGGCCATTTTCATGATATTGATTCTTGCTATCCATGAGCATGGAATGTTTTCCATTTGTTTATGTACTCTCTTATTTCCTTGAGCAGTGGTTTGTAGTTCTCCTTGGTGAGGCCCTTCGCATCCCTTGTAAGTTGTATTCCTAGGTATTTTATTCTCTTTGTAGCAATTGAGCAATTGTGAATGGGAGTTCACTCATGATTTGGCTGTTTGTTTGTTCTTGGTGTATAGGAATGCTTGTGATTTTGCACATTGATTTTGTATCCTGAAACTTTGCTGAAATTGCTTATCAGCTTAAGTAGATTTTAAGCTGAGATGATGGAGTTTTCTAAATACATTATCATGTCATCTGCAAACAGAGACAATT
>NW_016890113.1:0-958 GCF_001698545.2 Rhinopithecus bieti | reverse complement strand
TTATCCCAGCAACATTTGTTGAAAAGGATGTCCTTTCCCCACTTTATGTTTTGTTTGCTTTGTCAAAGATCAGTTGGCTGTAAGTATTTGGGTTTATTTCTGGGTTCTCTATTCTGTTCCATTGGCCTATGTGCCTATTTTATACCAGTGCCATGTTGTTTTGGTGATAATGCCCTTATAGTATAGTTGAAATCAGGTAGTGTGATGCCTCCAGATTTTTTCTTTTGCTAAGTCTTGCGTTGGCCATGTGGGCTCTTGTTTGGTTCCATATGAAGTTTAGAATTGTGTTCCCTAATTCCGTGAAGAATGATGGTGGTATTTTGATGGGGATTGTGTTGAATTTGTAGATTATTTTGGCAGTATGGTCATTTTCACAATATTGATTCTACCCACCCATGAGCATGGGGTGTGTTTCCATTTTTTTGTGCCATCTATGATATCTTTCAGCAGTGTTTTGTAGTTTTCTTGTAGAGCTCTTTCGCCTCCTTGGTTAGGTATATTCCTAAGTTTTGTTTTGTTTTGTTTTGTTTTGCAGCTATTGTAAAAGGGGTTGAGTTCTTGATTTGATTCTCCACTTGGTTCCTGTTGGTGTATAGAAGAGCTACTGCTTTGTGTACATTAATCTTGTATCCAGAAACTTTGTTGAATTCCTTTATCCATTCTAGGAACTTTCTGGAGGAGTCTTTAGGGTTTTCGAGGTAAATGATCATATAATCAGCAAACAGTGACAATTTGACTTCCTCTTTACTGATTTGGGTGCCCTTTATTTCTTTATCTTATCTAATTGCTCTGGCTAGGACTTCCAGTACTATGTTGAAGAGGAGTGGTGAGAGTGGGCATCCCTGTCTTGTTCCAGTTCTCAGAGGGAATGCTTTCAACTTTTCCCTATTCAGTATTATGTTGGCTGTGGGTTTGTCATAGACGGCTTTTATTACATTTAGGTATGTCACTTGTATGC
>NW_016890112.1:0-795 GCF_001698545.2 Rhinopithecus bieti | reverse complement strand
GAGAGAAACCCCAGCCACATCTCCAGCGCACAAGAACTTCCAAATACATGAACCACAGCAGCCAGGCGTTCCTCCAGGACCGCCTCCCCAAGAACTTGCATCAAGTGCCAGAAATCTAGCCACTAGGCCAAGGAATGCCCACAGCCCGGGATTCCTCCTAAGCCATGTCCCATCTGTGCAGGACCCCACTGAAAATCGGACTGTTCAACTCACCTGGCAGCCACTTCCAGCGCCCCTAAAACTCTGGCCCAAGGCTCTCTGTCTGACTGCTTCCCAGATCTTCTTGGCTTAGCAGCTGAAGACTGACACTGCCTGATTGCCTCGGAAGCCTACAGAACCATCAGAGACACTCTAGGTAACTCTCACAGTGGAAGGTAAGTCCGTCCCCTTCTTAATCAATATGGAGGCTACCCACTCCACATTACCTTCTTTTCAAGGGCCTATTTCCCTTGCCTCCATAACTGTTGCAGGTATTGACGGCCAGGCTTCTAAACCTCTTGAAACTCCCCAACTCTGGTGCCAACTTAGACAATACTCTTTTAAGCAATCATTTTAGTTATCCTCACCTGCCCAGTTCCCTTATTAGGCTGAGACATTTTAACTAAATTATCTGCTTCCTTGACTATTCCTGGGCTATAGCCACACCTCATTGCCACCTTTTCCCCAGTTCAAAGCCTCCTTCACATCCTCCCCTTGCATCTCCCCACCTTAACCCACAAGTATAGGACACTTCTACTTCCTCCTTAGTGATTGATCATGTACCCCTTACCATCCCATTAAAACCTAATCACCCTT
>NW_016890111.1:0-666 GCF_001698545.2 Rhinopithecus bieti | reverse complement strand
TGCTGGGATTACAGGCATGAGCCACCGCACCCGGCCAGGGATTCTTGTTTGTAAAATAAGCAGGTCTGGCTGACTCTTCTAATTTAGCATTCTTTATAGTCACCATTTTACCTCCTTTAATTATTTTATTTTATTTTTTTGAGACAGAGTCTCATTCTGTCGCCCAGGCTGGAGTGCAGTGGCGCAATCTCGGCTCACTGCACCCTCCACCTCCAGGTTCAAGCAATTATCCTGCCTCAGTCTCCTGAGTAGCTGGGATTACAGGCACCTACCACCACGCATGGCTAATTTTGTATTTTCAGTAGAGAAGGGGTTTCGCCATGTTGGCTAAGCTGGTGTCAAACTCCTGACCTCAAGTCAAACTCCTGCCTTGGTCTCCCAAAGTGCTGGGATTACGGGCATGAGCCACTGCGCCCGGCCCATTTTACCTCCTTTTAAATCCTTGTTCCTCCTTATTCCGTTCTGCTTGACAACCACCCCATTCTCATCCCCATTATCTCCTCCAGCTGATTTATATTCTCCATACACAAGCACTAGGACTAGATATCTCCAGCCAGCTCATTCTACAAATGCCATATACTGTATCTATCTCAGTTACAAGCACTAGGACTAGATATCCCCAGCCAGCTCATTCTACAAACGCCATATACTGTCTCTATCTCAGTT
>NW_016890110.1:0-1562 GCF_001698545.2 Rhinopithecus bieti | reverse complement strand
AACTACGAGTAGACAGCAGTTAGTAAGGTTAAATTTCCCACAGACCCCTCTTTCAGCTGCTAGCAAGTAGTCGAGAGCCAATCTATTTTGATAGATAGCGTTTCTCATCTGAGTTTCTTGCTGGTTCAGAATAGTCATGGCTTTGCCAGTCTTATTAGTGATTATTTCTAAGACAGCCTGTAACCATATGATTCAGTTGAGCAGGTAAATGGGGTCCAGTATTCCCATGAGCCATCTTGTGCCCATGTACCAAGCCCATAATATTGTATGATTCTTTCAGGAGGCCTTCATCGTCTTTCCAATTTCCTATAGCTATGCTTCTCTTTTCACCAGAAGCATAGACATGGAAGCCCAGTAGCTCACCTGTCTTTATGGGCAGTAGGAAGAAAGATGGTATAACAGTACCAATAACACAACTACCTGTCCACTGATCAGGTAATTTGGTGTAAGCTCTATGTCCACATATCTGGTATAATCCAGTGGGAGCTGTCCAGTCCCGGTGGGATCCTGAGTGGGTCCATACAGTTTACAATGCTGGGAATTTACTAAATGGAGTTTTCTTAGTGTGGTTTGAACTCCACTAGGTGGCTGTTTTGTAGTACTATTACACAGTTTTGGCCAAGGTAGCTGAGTCTTCCCACAGGAAGGGTGAAGTCCTTCCCCACACTTGCTATACAGTATTATCTAATGATTGAGGCTTTTAGGACCCAGAAGTTATCAGGGTGATTCTTTTGAGCTGGGAATTCATCAGGAACTGCTTCTGTAGGTACTAATTCTAGGGCTTCCCATGGCCATTGATCTCCCATTATAGTTCCTCCACATACATAACATGAAATGACATTGAGAGGCTGAGCTACATGCTCAGCTAATTGCAAAACAAATTTCTTGTTTTCCTGGAATTTCTGGTACTGGCACATTCAGTTCATCATAGAAGGTTTGAAATACTGGCTCAGGAGAATGTTCAAACTTATCCTCAAACCATGATATTTACTTGAAGATCCAGCCCAGCCCCATTGATTCATAGGGTTACACACTCCCCTTTTCCAGCGAGGATAAAGGGGTTGGTTATTACTAGTTCTAAGGGGTTACACTGATCACTGGTACAGGAAGGGCCATTTTCCCTTTCTGAAGGTGAACAGGATCCTTTTATTTTTTATCCAAGTGGCCCAAATGACACAAGACCAGTATCCACATTCATTTCCACACTGTCCTAATTCATGACAAATGTACTTATTTTCTGCCATGTAGTCTCTTTCCTAATTAAGAGAACCACATCCTATTCCTAACTTATTACTATCAATGATGGCACAGGCATTAAACTTCAAGGTGACTTGCTTGGGCACCCCTTTTCCTTTTGTTTTGGCTAACACTTTACTCATATTGTTTATGATCCCCATCAGTCCTCAGTCCTTAATCATATTTCAAAACTGTGGTCATGGGAGGCTCAGATGGGTCATAACAGACATTGGGTTGATCATTTCCTGGGCTACATACCTTGTATAGAATAGCATTATACAAACAAGTTCTTTTAGAGTCCCAGTACACTTATAATAATCATAAAA
>NW_016890109.1:0-850 GCF_001698545.2 Rhinopithecus bieti | reverse complement strand
GTTAATATTGTTACGTGTGAATTTGATCCTGTCATTATGATGCTAGCTAGTTATTTTGCCCATTAGTTGATGCGGTTTCTTCATAGTATCAATGGTCTTTACATTTGAGTTTCTTTTGCAGTGGCTGGTACCGGTTTTCCTTTTCATAGTAAGTGCTTCCTTCAGGAGCTCTTATAAGGCAGGCCTGGTGGTGACAAAATGCCCCAGCATTTTCTTGTCTCTAAAGCATTTTCTTTCTCCTTCACTTATGAAGCTTAGTTTGGCTGGATATGAAATTCTGGGTTGAAAATTCTTTTCTTTAACAATGTTGAATACTGGCCCCACTCTCTTCTGGCTTGTATGGTTTCTGCAGAGAGAGCCAATATTAGTCTGATGGGCTTCCCTTTGTGGGTAACCCAACCTTTCTCTGGCTGCCCTTAACATTTTTTCCTTTATTTCAACCTTGGTGAATCTGACGATTATGTGTCTTGGGGTTGCTCTTCTTAAGGAGTATCTTTGTGGTATTCTCTGTATTTCCTGAATTGGAATGCTGGCCTGTCTTGTTAGGTTGGGGAAGTTCTCCTGGATAATATCCTGAAGTGTGTTTTCCAACTTGGTTCCATTTTCCCTGTCACTTTCAGGTACACCAATAAAACATAGGTTTGGTCTTTTAACATAATCCCATATTTCTTGCAGGCTTTGTTCGTTCATTTTCATTCTTTTTTCTCTAATCTTGTCTTTACACTTTATTTCATTAAGTTGATCTTTGATCTCTGATATCCTTTCTTCCACTTGATCAATTTGGCTATTGATATTTGTGTGTGCTTCACAAAGTTCCTATGCTGTGTTTTCCAGCTCCATCAGGTCATTT
>NW_016890108.1:0-849 GCF_001698545.2 Rhinopithecus bieti | reverse complement strand
TTATACTCAAATGACTCAGCAGAAACTATTTATAATTTATATATAATGTAGTTAATTATATATAAATTAACTATATATGCATATATATTTATATATAGTTATAGTGATGGGTTGAATTGTGTCCCTCTAAAATTCATATGTCAATGTTCTAACCCACAGAACCTCAAAATGTGACCTTATCTGGAGATAGAGTCTTTACAGAGGCAATCAAGGTAAATGAGGTCATTAGGGTGAGGCCTAATCCAATATAATGTATGTCCTTATATAAAGAGGAAAATTGGACACAGAGACACACATAGAGAAAAGACAAGGTAAAAGATACAGGGAGAAGACAGCCATTTACAAGCCAAGGAGAGAGGGCTAGAAGAAATTCTTCCATCACTGCCCTTGGAAAGAATCAACCCTACTAACGCCTTGATTTCAGACTTCTAGCCTCTAGAATTATGATACATTTCTGTTGTTTAAGTCACTCAGTCTATGGGACTTTATTATAGCAGCTCTAACAAGCTACTATAGATTTTGATACTGGGAAATGGAATATGCTGTAACAAATGCCTAAAATACGGAAGTGGCTTTGGAATTGGGTAATTTGTAGAGGCTGGAAGAGTTTCGAGGTGAATGATAGGAAAAAACCTAGATTGCCTTGAAAGGACTTGGTGGAAACATGGACATTAAAGGAGATTTTGGTGAGGGCTCAAAACAAACTGAGCAAAGTTTCTTATTTAAAAAAATTGGAATTACTGATAATTAGATACGTAATTACTGATAAGTGCTTCAGTTTACTAGTTAATTTTAAATATTTTAGAGAAAATACTTCTTTGAAAACACATATGAAAATACATCTATTGA
>NW_016890107.1:0-851 GCF_001698545.2 Rhinopithecus bieti | reverse complement strand
ATGCTTTTGAACTCTTGACCTCAGGTGATCCACCCGCCTCGGCCTCCCGACGTCTGGAATTATAGGCGTGAGCCACTGCTCCTGACCTGTTTTTTTTTGTTTTGTTTTGACACAGGATCTTATTCTGTTGCCCAAACTGGAATGCAGTGGTGTGATCACGGCTCACTGCAGCCTTCACCTCCTGGGCTCAAGTGATCCTCCTGCCTCAGGCTCCTGAATAGCTGGAACAACAGGCACGCACCTAGGGTACTACAAGTTTCTTTTCTTTTTTGAGATGTAGTTTCGCTCTTGTTACCCAGGCTGGAGTGCAATGGCGCAATCTCGGCTCACCGCAACCTCCACCTCCTAGGTTCAAGTGATTCTCCTGTGTCATCCTCCCAAGTGGCTGGGATGACAGGCATATGCCACCACGGCCGGCTAATTTTGTATTTTAGTAGAGACGGGGTTTCTCCATGTTGGTCAGGCTGGTCTTGAACTCTCGACCTCAGATGATCCACCTGCCTCGGCCTCCCAAAGTACTGGGATTACAGGCATAAGCCACTGTGCCTGGTCTGTTTTTTTTTGTTGTTGTTGTTTGTTTGTTTGTTTGACACAGGATCTTATTCTGTTGCCCAGGCTGGAATGCAGTGGTGGGATCACAGTTCACTGCAGCCTCCACCTCCTGGGCTCAAGTGATCCTCCTGCCTCAGGCTCCTGGATAGCTGGAACAACAGGCATGCGCCATGGCTACTACAAGTTTCTTCTTTCTTTCTTTCTTTCTTTTTTTTTTTTTTTGAGATGGAGTCTGCCTCTGCCGCCCAGGCTGGAGGTGCAGTGGCGCGATCTCGGCTCACTGCAAGCTCCGCCTCCCA
>NW_016890106.1:0-1304 GCF_001698545.2 Rhinopithecus bieti | reverse complement strand
TCTCACTCTTGCTCAGGCTCTGGCTCTCTAGCTTTCTCATCAATTACTCTGAATATTTTAAACAAAAGATAAGATCAGCTCCACCTCCTCTTGGCTACAATATTGTCATTGCTGCTAATGGAATTTTAAATCTTCCTTTAGAAGGAAATTTCCTGGGGAGACTTCTTTGGAACTGCCAATTAAGGGGAGGCTAATTCATGCACTGTCCATAGAACTAGTAATAGATTGTAACAAATGTGGCTAAAGATAGCCCATTTGGAACAAAGCAATTTTCTCTGACATTTGATGGAGTCTATAGTTGTTTTTTATTCCTCAAATCAAAAGGTTCTGAAGTGTTACTTACATGTTAAAGTGGTCTGTAAGGGAGCTGCTACCTTCTCTCCTTCTGTAGGAAATAGAAAATTAGCAAGAGATTTTTTTTTTTCTATTTACTGCATTTCTCTTTATTTTCAAATAGACAAAATGGTTTCTGGAGCATTTTCTTCATCTCTCCTTTCCTGCCTCCTTGCCTGAAATCAGAGGAGTTATCTGTCCCAGGGATTATCATCGGGAATTTTTTCAGGGTCACTTTGTCCATCTTCCTATCTGGCAATTCACAACTAAATAGTTTCTCGCTCAACTCTCCCCATCCTCCCTACCCATTGACAAATCTTATTTCATTTCCTAAGGTGATAATTGACTGTACACATGCTTTGCTCTTACCTTATTTAAGAACTTTCGTGATCCAGAAAATGCCTTAGTTATCCTTGAAGAGATCCTAATAATTTGTCTTATAGTATTTAGATCCATGGAAACATAGTTTCTCTGTTTGTTTTAAATCAAATTAAACCTGAGCCCCACTGACCAAGTCAGTGGCTAATTCAGTCTGTCATATGGGGCTACCTATCATTCTTGAGAGCTAAGGCCAGTCCTCCAAAATTAAAAAAAGTGAGGTCTTTAATCACTGCTGGGCACCACGCTTGCCTTTGCTCCTTCCACCATGGTGCGCTAGAATGAAGTCCTCGGGTCTCAGTGCTGGCAGAGTTTCTTAGCAAAGCTCTCAGAGGCCTCTGGTCTTTTATTAATTCTTCACAGATATACTGGAACCTTCCCAGTACAGGGGTGCAACAGGCAAATGGGGCACAGATCTCCATAGCTCCTAAACCTCTAACCTTCCTACCTTCCAGGTTCTACAGACCTCTCCTTGTCTTCCTCCTAGGACAGAATTCCTCAATGGGGTGTTTGTTTGTTTGTGTTTCATTTCCTTCCCTCCTTCCTTCCTTCCTTCCTTTTCTTCCTTCCTTCCTTCCTTCTTTCTTTCTTTT
>NW_016890105.1:0-287 GCF_001698545.2 Rhinopithecus bieti | reverse complement strand
CCTTTTTTTTTTTTTTTTTTTTTTTTTTTTTTTTGAGACGGAGTCTCGCTCTGTCACCCAGGCTGGAGTGCAGTGGCTGGATCTCAGCTCACTGCAAGCTCCGCCTCCCAGGTTTACGCCATTCTCCTGCCTCAGCCTCCCGAGTAGCTGGGACTACAGGCGCCACCTCGCCCGGCTAGTTTTTTGTATTTGTTAGTAGAGACAGGGTTTCACCGTGTTAGCCAGGATGGTCTCGATCTCCTGACCTCGTGATCCGCCCGTCTCGGCCTCCCAAAGTGCTAGGATTA
>NW_016890104.1:0-545 GCF_001698545.2 Rhinopithecus bieti | reverse complement strand
CCAAGATGGCCGAATAGGAACAGCTCCAGTCTACAGCTCAGCGTGAGCGACGCACAAGACGGGTGATTTCTGCATTTCCAACTGAGGTACCGGGTTCATCTCACGGGGCTTGTCAGACAGTGGGGCACGACAGTGGGTGCAGCCGACCGACCGTGAGCTGAAGCAGGGCGAGGCATCGCCTCACCCTGGGAGCGCAAGGGATCGGGGAAATCCCTTTCCTAGCCAAGGGAAGCTGTCACAGATGGTACCTGGAAAATCAGATCACTCCCACCCTAATACTGCGCTTTTCTAACAGTCTTAACATGAGGAGACTACATCCAGCGCCTGGCCCGGAGGGTCCCTCGTCCACAGAGCCTCGCTCACTGCTAGCACAGCAGTCTGAGATCAAACTGCAAGGTGGCAATGAGGCTGGGGAGAGGTGCCCACCATTGTTGAGGCTTGAGTAGGTAAACAAAGCCACTAGGAAGCTCGAACTGGATGGAGCCCACCGCCACTCGAGGAGGCCTGCCTGCCTCTGTAGACTCCACCTCTGGGGAAGGGCATAA
>NW_016890103.1:0-958 GCF_001698545.2 Rhinopithecus bieti | reverse complement strand
TGGGGTAGAAAGGATTACCGAGTATGGTCCTTCCCACAGAGTCCATAGATGGGGAGATAGAGGGGAGAGATTTGACCAACACTAGATCTCCTGGTTGAAACAAGTCTGTTCCCTTTTCTCTGTGACATCCTTCAGGTAGGTTTTAAGGTTTCATTGATATTTTGCCAAAGAAGTTATATCTTTGACCAAGTCGGCCGTTTCCTGATCAAGTAGGAGGTCATTTCTGAGAAAAGGTCGTCCATACAGCATTTCATATGGACTGAGCCCCATTTTGTGAGAATTTCAGAGTCTCAACAAGGTCATGGGCAAAAGAGTAGGCCATGGGAGATGAAGTTTCTTGTGTTAGTTTCCTTAAGTGCCTCTTGAGTGTTTCATTTGCCTTCTCCACCTTCCCTGAGGATTGTGGCCTCCAGGCACAGTGAAGGTGATATTGTATCCCTAGCGCCCTGGAAATTCCCTGAGCTATCATGGCTTTAAAAGCCAGACCATTGTCAGTCTGTAAGCTTTGGGGAACCCAAATCTATGAATTATTTCATGAATTAGGACTTTAATCACTTCCTGAGTCTTCTCTGTCTTGCGGGGAAAGCTTGTATCCAATTTGTAAAGGTATCAACACAGACCAACAAGTATTGAAATCTCTTTGACTTAGGCATATGGGTGAAGTCTAACTGCCAGTCCTCTCCGGGATAGTGACCTATTTTTTGTTCCCCAAAGGAGCCTTACAATGGACCAAGGGATTATTCCCTTGGCACACCTCACAGGCTTTGACTACCTGTCGGATGGTCCGGAGGAAATTCGGCCCTGTAAATAGGGATTTGGCCGTTTGATGAGTGTTTTCAATACCCATATGAAAAGCTTGGTGGAGGGTCTTAAGTATTTTCCACTGGCTGGCTTCAGGTATAAGTACCTTTCCTTCTTCTGTTGTTAACCACCCTGAGGGGAGAAAACTATGCCCCGA
>NW_016890102.1:0-1567 GCF_001698545.2 Rhinopithecus bieti | reverse complement strand
CGCAGGAGCAGCAGCAGCTCAGCAGGGTGGCTATGAGATCCCTGCTCGCCTTCGGACCCTGCATAACCTCGTGATCCAGTACGCGGGGCAGGGCCGCTATGAGGTGGCGGTGCCCCTGTGCCGCCAGGCCTTGGAGGACTTGGAGCGCAGCTCGGGCCACTGCCACCCTGACGTGGCCACCATGCTCAACATCCTGGCGCTGGTGTACCGGTGAGAGCTGCGGCCGGCCATGGCAGGGGCAGGCACGGCAGGGACCCATTGGGTGCAAGTGGTGGGACCCTGGTGCCCCTCTGCCACCATGGAGCACCTGGGGAGGTCAGAGGAGGGGACAGCCAGAATGGGAAAGGAAGGGAAGCCTCCTGCTATAAGAACGGCAAAGAGGGAGTGGGCCAGGGATCTGGGGGGGGTGCAGGGGCACTGAGCCAGGCAGAGAGGAGTCAGAGCACAGACACCAGGGACCCCAACAGAGCAGGCAAGATAACTGGGGTGGTTAGAGGCTTGGCAGAGGTCTGGGGATACAGGGCCTGGTGTTAGAGAACTGGAAGGTATGGAGGGGCCCACAAAAGACCCCAAAGGGTGCCACCCATGCTTGGTTCAGCCAGGTTCCCTGGGCCTGCCAGGGTCAGCCCAGCCCCTGTGGCTGCAGCTGCCCCAACCCCGGCTAACCCCTGCCATCCCTTGGCTTCCCCACAGAGACCAGAACAAGTACAAAGAAGCCACAGACCTCCTCCATGATGCCCTGCAGATCCGAGAGCAGACACTGGGCCCCGAGCACCCTGCGGTGAGTGGGGCCCCAGGGAGACGAAGTGGGGCCGTGCCTGCCCATCCCTGACCTGTGTCTCCCCTAACCCCACAGGTGGCTGCCACGCTCAACAACTTGGCCGTCCTCTATGGGAAGCGCGGGCGTTACCGGGAGGCAGAGCCCCTGTGCCAGCGCGCTTTGGAGATCCGAGAGAAGGTCCCATCCCCTTACCCAACCCCAAGGAACCCCTTGTAGCCCTCTCCGTGGATCCTGAGTACTTACATCATGACCCTGATCCTCGGGCCCCTTGCGTTTGGTACTTGGAGACCCCAATTGGAGCCCAACCCATCACCCTTGACCTTCTGAGATCCCAGTTTGGTCTTGACCCTGACTCTGACCTCTTGCCTTACCTCACATGCTACCCCCCAACTGGGTCCCCCCACAGCCTTTCCAACCCCTCATGGCCACTGGCACAAGCCCAGCCCTGACCTACCCATCTCACCTGGTGCCCTGTGAGTTTCTGGATCACCATGGCCTCTGACCTCAGTAATCCTGCTCGACGGTGTCACTTGTGCCCCAGCCCCAACCTCTCAGATCACTCTGCTTTGGCCCTGTAATCCCTAACTTGTGACCACCATACAGAAGTGATGTCACGTGTCCCACCAATCCTGTATGACGCCTCTGACTTGTGACCCCTGGCCCCAGGTCCTGGGTGCTGACCACCCAGATGTGGCCAAGCAGCTCAACAACCTGGCCCTGCTGTGCCAGAACCAGGGCAAGTTTGAGGACGTGGAGCGGCACTATGCCCGGGCCCTGAGCATCTAT
>NW_016890101.1:0-470 GCF_001698545.2 Rhinopithecus bieti | reverse complement strand
AGTGATGCTGGTTATGGTAGTTGTAGAGGTGATGCTGGTGGTGGTGATGGTGGTGGTGGAGGTGGTGGTGGTGATTCTGGTGATGGTGGTGGTGGAGGTGATGATGGTGATGGTGGTGATGCTGGTGATGTGATGTTGGTGAAGGTGGTGGTGGAGATGGTGGTGGTGGTGATGCTTGTGGAGGTGGTGGTGAAGGTGGTGGTGGTGATGGTGGTGGTGGAAGTGATGCTGGTGATGGTCGTGGAGGAGGTAATGGTGGTGATGGTGGTGATGCTGGTGATGTGATGCTGGTGAAGGTAGTGATGGAGGTGATGGTGGTGGTGATGCTTGTGGAGGTGGTGATGAAGGTGATAGTGGTGATAAAGGTGATTGTGGTGGTGTGATGCTGGTGGTGGTGGTGGAGGTGATGGTGGTGAAGGTGGTGATGCTGGTGAAGGTAGTGGTGGAGGTGATGGTGGTGGTGATAGTGA
>NW_016890100.1:0-473 GCF_001698545.2 Rhinopithecus bieti | reverse complement strand
TGGTCGGATCCGGTCTGATCCGGTTTGATCCGTTCTGGTCTGGTTTGATCTGGTTTGATCCGGTTTGGTCTGGTTTGATCTGGTCTGATCCGGTTTGATCTGCTCTGGTCTAGTTTGATCCGGTCTGGTCTGGTTTGATCCGGTTTGATCCGGTCTGGTCTGGTCTGATCCGGTCTGGTCTGGTCTGATCCGGTTTGATCCGGGCCCATCCGGTTTGATCTGGTTTGATCCGGTTTGATGCGGTTTGATCCGGGCTGGTCTGGTCTGATCCATTTTGATCCGGTCTGGTCCAGTTTGATCCGGTTTAATATGGTCTGCTCTGGTCTGATCTGGTTTGGTCTGGTTTGATTCGGTCTGATCCGGTTTGATCTGGTCTGGTCTGGTTTGATCTGGTTTGATCTGGTTTTGTCTGGTCTGATCCGGTCTGATCCGGTTTGATACGGTCTGGTCTGATTTGATCTGGTCTGGTCTGA
>NW_016890099.1:0-2490 GCF_001698545.2 Rhinopithecus bieti | reverse complement strand
AAGTATAAGAATATGGCAGCATTTTGAAATTACAGCAATTAAAATGATATTTAAATTGACAATATAATGAACTTGTAATAGGAGGGAATGAAGAGGGAAAGTGGAGCCCTTGAGAATTCAGGGAATCCCTGTGCTCAAAGGAAATTAAACTTTGATGCCAAAATCCTAATAATATTCTAGTAAAACTGCTCTATTCAGTCTGAAATGTTATTGTTAAAGGCTAGGTTTGCATTATATCATTCTTCTATCCTTCCATCCTCAAAATGAAAAGCATTTTAAGACATAAAGTAAAATTTGATCAAAATAATTATATCAACCTTATCTCTTAACAGATGCTAGGAAAGGTGCTATTTTACATGTATAACCTCACTGTATTTTCAAAACGATTATTTGCCCCATATTATAAATGAGAAAAGAAACTCAGTCTCGGAGAAGGTAAATCATTTTCTCAAATGCACAGCTGTGATTCAAGCCAGGCAAGTCTATTCTAAACCCATTAAATGCCATATTTTAATGTTCCTTGATTTCTTCATTCAAAACAAGAGGAAAGAATTAAGGTAAATGGAAGAGAGGGATTTTAAATGCCAATGTAAATGAGTAGGCACAAATATCTGACTTTGTGAAATAGTGTGACTTTGTGGAAATAGATGTAATTTGAAATGCAGTTAAAGGAATCCGTGAATGAAATGAGAAAAGAAATGGAAATGATGTCTTCCGTAGAAACACCAGTTGTGCATAACAATGTCATGGGTAAATGCCCATCTGATAAAGAGATTTTAATTAAACTAAATAATTTATTATCCATTATGCTTCAATAAATTAAAAGGATATAATCTAAGATGCTTTATTTCTCTGAAACAGGACTGTATACCATAAATTCAGCACATCATGTGTTCTCAAGTGAGAAAATGTCCAGATTAATAAAACGCAGGAAAGGTAATAATTAATTTCCATAATATTTTAACCCTTGGCACATTTATCCAAATACCTTTTCCATGCAGAGTTAGACATCGCTTTTGTTGGATGGGGAATGCATGAAAATAAGTTTTCAGAGGGAAAATTCTGAATTAAATATGAACTGGTATCATAATTGAATGATAGCTATTCACTGTGTATTTCATATATATGTATAGGGACACTCCCTTATGTATATACACATATGTAATTTTATATATTCATACACATATACATATATTATTCATGTATATGCAGGTAAATGAGTATATATGCACGTAGACCCACCAACACCACATGTTCCCTTAGTTTTATACAACTTCTTTTTTAAATTCCCAAATATTTGTAGTTTACAGATATTAAATAAAAGTACATACAAAAAACATATATAAAATATAAAGTGTTAATTAAAATGGAAGATACTAAAATGTATCATCCTAATATCTCTCTTCTCTATCCCCTCTATTATAAACTGCTGTTAATTTATTGAGATTTATTTTAGGGAAAAGTAATGAGACCATTATGTAGAATTATATGTATTTTATCTCTCTGTATTCTATTTCTTTTAAATACTCATAAGTGAGGTCATATAGCATACATTATTTTGAACTTGACTTTTTTTAGTTTAGACTTTCCTGCATATACACCCATAAATACAGTTTATTGTTTTAATAATGTCTTACTATTTCTTTCCATAAACTGCAGTTTGTCTTGTTGATGAATATTTCATTTAAAATAATTTCCAGATATTTATATTAAAGTAATACTGTAATGCACATACTTGTGAGTTTGACCAATACTAATTTTGAGCAGTAGAATTGTTGAATGACAAGGGCATTTGAAACTTTAATCCTTATAGTGACTTACCACCCAGAAAAGGTTTACTGATTTATATCCCACTTACAGTGTTTCCCTGTACTGTTAACAAATACTGAATGTGGCTGGGCATGGTGGCTCACACCTGTAATTGCAGCACTCTGGGAGGCCAAGGCAGTCCAATCACTTGAGGCCAGGAGTTCGAGACCAGCCTGGCCTCAGTGAAATGTATGTGATTATTTCACACTCTGGCCTCAGAGATGGTGAAACCCCGTCTCTACTAAAATACAAAATGAGTTGGGCATGGTGGTGCATGCTTGTAGTCCCAGCTATGCGGGAGGCTGAGGCAGGAGAAATGCTTGAATCCAGGAGGTGGAGGCTACAGTGAGCCAAAATTGCGCCAATGCACTCCAGCCTGAGTGACAGAGTGAGACTTCATCTCAAAACAAAACAAAACAAAACAAAAAAACCACAAATACTGAATGTATCATCACTGATTTAATGAGACAATTATTTAATCAAGTTGAGCATTTGTGTTACAGAATTTTATAAGAATATTCACAATTGTTTTCTTTAAAAGAAGGCAACTTTTGAGTACTTGAGATAAATACAATTTTAAGAAATTATTTTCATATAATTTTCTGATTATAGGGACCTTGGGCATATAAACATGGATACAAAGTATAATTTATTAGTAATCTATGTAGAAAATGACTAAAG
>NW_016890098.1:0-287 GCF_001698545.2 Rhinopithecus bieti | reverse complement strand
GCGTCGGCGTCTGCGTCAGCATCCGCGTCGGCATCCGCATCAGCGTCAGCATCAGCGTCAGCGTCAGCGTCAGCATCAGCGTCAGCGTCGGCGTCGGCGTCGGCGTCGGCGTCGGCATCAGCATCAGCGTCTGCGTCTGCGTCAGCATCCGCATCAGCATCGGCATCGGCATCGGCATCCGCGTCGGCGTCCGCATCAGCATCGGCATCGGCATCCGCGTCAGCGTCGGCATCCGCATCAGCGTCTGCGTCTGCATCGGCATCCGCATCAGCATCAGCATCGGCATC
>NW_016890097.1:0-896 GCF_001698545.2 Rhinopithecus bieti | reverse complement strand
CCACATTCCTTTTGAAGACAGTTCTATGCAATGAAATAAGAACTAATTTTGAAGCAAAACAAATCTACTTTAAGAAAGCTTATAAGAATATCAGTTTTCAGTCTTTCAATACCCGATTACTTCTGTGTGAAATAGTTGTAAACATGAAAGATAACTTGAGATTTTTTGAAACGGTGCTTATTTAAAGTATTTAACAGTATAAATTTAGAAAAAAAGCTTTTCAGAAATTTAAAGAGGAAGGGAACAATCAAAGGGACAAAATCAAATCAATTTTAGTATTTTATTTAAATAATCCCCGAATTATTTCTTGAGTTATTTGTTGTTTTACCTTTCACCTTACTATTGATGTCTAGAAGTAAAATTAGGCAGGCTGTTCTGTACTTATGTGAGTGATTAATTATTCAACTGTGTTCCTTTCATCATTTTAACTTGCAATACTCACCTTCTTTCAGTTTCCATTGAAACTAATTGGCTAATGTGATATGGTAGGGCAGACAACACTTTGAGTATCCTTGAGTATATATTATTGAATCCTGTGGATATGAATATCTTGAAGTTATTTAGGCTTCTTTGAAACACTTTTCAATTGTTTTAGTTCAACTTACACTCTTCCCAATTCTGCTGGAATTTGTTTAGGTCATCTGGTTACACATGATTTGTTATTATTATTTTTTGTAAATAAATGCTACTCGACTTTTTTTTATCTTTATGCTGTATTTTGTTGTTAAAATCTATCAAGATAATGAACATGTTGCTATTTCTTTCATTAATGAATTTCAAAATGTTTTAAATATATTTGTAGAATTTTGAGATTTGCTTTCGTTTCTTTAAAAAAAAAAAAGCCTATTTTGTTTGTCTTTGTATTAGTCTTACTAATTCTTTATATGATTTTTTTT
>NW_016890096.1:0-285 GCF_001698545.2 Rhinopithecus bieti | reverse complement strand
GATGCGGAGTTTCTGTTGCCCATGCTGGAGTGCAATGGCATGATCTTGGCTCATTGCAACCTCTGCCTCTTGGGTTCAAGTGATTCTCCTGCCTCAGCCTCCTGAGTAGCTGGGATTACAGGCACCCGCTACCACACCCAGCTAATTTTGTATTTTAGTAGAGACAGTGTTTCACCATATTGGCCCAGCTGGTCTCAAACTCCTAACCTCAAGTATTCCACCCATCTCGGTCTCCCAAAGTGCTGAGATGACAGGCATCAGCCACCGTGCCTGGTCGATGATTCT
>NW_016890095.1:0-301 GCF_001698545.2 Rhinopithecus bieti | reverse complement strand
GGCCGGGCGCGGTGGCTCAAGCCTGTAATCCCAGCACTTTGGGAGGTCGAGGCGGGCAGATCACGAGGTCAGGAGATCGAGACCATCCTGGCTAACCCGGTGAAACCTCGTCTCTACTAAAATATACAAAAAACTAGCCGGGCGAGGTGGCGGGCGCCTATAGTCCCAGCTACTCGGGAGGCTGAGGCAGGAGAATGGCGTAAACCCGGGAGGCGGAGCTTGCAGTGAGCTGAGATCCGGCCACTGCACTCCAGCCTGGGCGACAGAGCGAAACTCCGTCTAAAAAAAAAAACCACACTTT
>NW_016890094.1:0-845 GCF_001698545.2 Rhinopithecus bieti | reverse complement strand
AGCTCTTTTATATTTTAGCTAGTATTTTAAGTAATAATAAACTAATTTCCAACCTATACTTTGGGAGATTTAAAAAAAGTCAATATGGTTTTCAGTCTTTCATCTTTTAACAAGTTTAGGGGCAGGTTCAATATAACTATGAAGTGTGCATATGTCACATACTTACTGTAAGTGTGTTTTAAAATCTATCAGAAACATAAAGTGTCCAAAAGCCTTATGAGTAGAACAATCGTTTTCAGCGAGATTTTTTTTCCCCTGAAAACTGTTGTGGTTTTCTGGATCAAAATTTTTTTATATCTTGCCTTAATAAAACTGTTTTATATTAAAGCATAACATACAAACTCACAAATATTTCTTTTATTTTTTCAGGTTGCATGCATCATTCCTTTAATTGAGCAGAGTTAACTGGATCAAATTATTTATGGGAGAGAGAGGAAAAGTTATAAAGAATTTTAGTAATTTTCAATTTCCACCACTATACTCTTTGTAAGTGAATCACTCTATAATTACTTTCTGTTGCACTGAATGCAGCAACAGTAACACAATAGTATTTTAATGCACTGGTGTTTGGCATACTCTAACCTTGTAGCTATTTAAATAACAGACAAGTTTACT
The DNA here is from genome assembly GCF_001698545.2 of Rhinopithecus bieti. NCBI lineage: Eukaryota > Metazoa > Chordata > Mammalia > Primates > Cercopithecidae > Rhinopithecus > Rhinopithecus bieti. The sequence goes on along the minus strand of NW_016890094.1, from coordinate 230 downwards.
CATGTTTATTATTCTGTCAAGGAAAAAAAAAAGTTCCTTTACTCGGAAGTGATGGCCAGAAACAGAATCAGAAATTTATTTTCTTGAAATTACATAAGTACACAGAAAATGGCACATAACAGCTTTTGTTAAAACATTACCTTATCTAATCACTGCATAAAAGTCCAGATTTGTAGAAAACTGTCATTTTCTCAGTATCTAAAAACTATTTTGCTTTCCATTAAGTTTCT
>NW_016890093.1:0-843 GCF_001698545.2 Rhinopithecus bieti | reverse complement strand
ACCATCACTACCACCATCACCACCACCATCACCACCATCATCACCATCACCCCAGCACCATCACCATCACATCACCATACACCATCACCATCACCACCACCATCACCACCATCACCACCATCACCACCACCACCACCATCACCACCATCACCACCATCACCACCACCATCACCACCATCACCACCACCACCATCACCACCATCACCATCACCATTATCACCATCACCACCACCACCACCATCACCACCATCACCACCACCACCACCACCATCACACCACCACCAACACCACCACCATCACCACCATCATCACCATCACCACCACCACCACCATCACTACCATCATCACCATCACCACCACCACAATCACCACCATCACCATCATCACCATCACCACTACCACCACCACTACCATCACCACCATCATCACCATGACCATCACCACCACCATGACCACCACCACCACCACCACTGTCCCCATCATCACCACCACCACCATCATGACCACCATCACCACTCACCGTCACCACCACCACCATCACCACCACCACAATCACCATCATCACCATCACCAACACCACCACCACCGTCATCACCATCACCGTCACCACCATCACCCCATCATCATTATCACCACCACCATGACCACCACCACCACTCTCACCACCATCATCACCGTCACCACCACCACCATCACCATCACCACCATCACCATCATCACCATCACCACCATTCTCACCACCATCACCATCACCCCATCACCACCATCACCACCACCACCATCACCCCATCATCACCGTCATCATCACCACCATCACCATCATCCACCACTGCCACCATCATC
>NW_016890092.1:0-893 GCF_001698545.2 Rhinopithecus bieti | reverse complement strand
CCTCAGGTAAAAGCAGAAGGAAGCTTTCTGTGAAACTGCTATGTGTCGTGAGACTTCCTCTCGCTCAGTTAAGCTTCTCTTTTCATTGTGCAGTTTTCTAACACTGTTTATGTTTAGCGTGCAAAGAAATATTCGGGAGCACTTTGAAGCTTATGGTGAAAAGGAAATATGTTCATATAGAAACTGAAGAGAAGCTTTCTGATGAACTGCTTTGTGACGTGTGTATTCCACTCACAGTGTAATACCTCAGTTCTCTTACAGCATCAGGGAAACCCTTTTGGAGAAAAGGTACCAAGGGATATTCGGGAGCATAATGACGTCTATGGTGAAAAGGGAAATAGCCTCAGACAAAACTTGAAAGAAGCTTTCTGTGAAACTACTTTGTGCTATGTGTATTCATCTCACATCGATAAAGCTTTCCTTGCAAAACACAGCTTGGAAACTCCATCATGGATGGATCTGTGAAGGAATATTCAGGATCACATTCAGGCCTATGGTGGAAAAGGAAATATCTTCAGATAAAACTGGAGAGAAGCTTTCTGAGAAACTGCTTTGTGATGTGTGCATTCCACTCTGGGAGTTATACCTCTTTTCTCATAAGGCAGTGTTAGAACACTGTTCCTGTAAAACCGAAAAGTGATATATCGGAGTGCATTGAAGACTATGATGTAAAGTGAAATATCCTCAAATAAAACCCGGAAAGACGCATTCCAAGAAACTGCTCTCTGATATGTGCATTCATTTCACAGAGTTAAAACTTACTCTATGTTGTCCAGTTTGGAAACTCTGTCTTTGAGGAATCTGTGAAGGGATATTAACTGGCCCTGGAGCCTGTGGTGAGCAAGGAAATGTCTTCCAATAAAACTGGAGAGAAGCTTTCTGAGCAACTGCTT
>NW_016890090.1:0-549 GCF_001698545.2 Rhinopithecus bieti | reverse complement strand
ACCTCATTGGGGACAGGTGGAAATGAAGTCTCCTTGATGTTCCTTAAAACCCGTTTCACTGCTAAGCCACTCAGGGCTTCCCCAGAGGCTTTTCTCAGTAGCTCACCTGAACGACTGGTTTTTTTCAGTCGTTCACCTTCCCTCTACTCGCCAGGTAACCTGTAACCATTGTGTCTTCTAGTCCAACTTGCTCCCTGTGTGTGACATGTTACTCAAGCTGAGCAAGGGAAAAGGTACACCAAATGTTGAAGGACTGGGGGGGACGGGGCACACTCAAAGTATCAGAATTAGCTTCATCTGTTCCATAATTTTAAAAGTGTAACCTGTAACGAGTAGTTCACATTTAAATTCATCCAATGTTTGGGTTTCAAGACTCTATCTTGAAACATTACAGTGTCTTTGAAACCATTGAGAATATGTTGTGTTTGAGTCAACTTAAAGGAGAATGTTCAAATTGAACTGACATAAACACAGGAGCAGAAAGCATTTATATAATGAACACATTTTAGTAAGATTAGGACCGTGTTATAAATCTGGCTTACAGGTTCT
>NW_016890089.1:0-286 GCF_001698545.2 Rhinopithecus bieti | reverse complement strand
CTTCGGGAGGCTGAGGCAGGTGAATCACCTAAGGTCAGGAGTTTGAGAACAGCCTGGCCAACATGGTGAAACCCCGTCTCTCCTAAAATGTAAATATTATCCAGGTGTGGTGGCATGCGCCTGTAGTCCAAGCTACTTGTGAGGCTGAGGCAGGAGAATCTCTTGAACCTGGGAGACGGAGGTTGCAGTGAGCCAAGATGGCGCCACTCTCATCCAGCCTGGGCAACAAAGCGATATTCCATCTCAAAAAAAAAAAAAAAAAGAAAAAAAAAAAAAATTTACCAAA
>NW_016890088.1:0-2152 GCF_001698545.2 Rhinopithecus bieti | reverse complement strand
TGAGAGGGAGTTTGGCTCTTGTTGCCCAGGCTGCAGTGTGGTGGCACGATCTTGGCTCACTGCAACCCTGCCTCCCAGGTTCATGCGATTCTCCTGCCTCAGCCTCCTGAGGAGCTGGGATTATGGGTGCCCACAACCACACCTGGCTAATTTTTTGTATTTGTAGTAGAGACGGGGTTTTATCACATTGGCCAGGCTGGTCTCGAATTCCTGACCTCAGGTGATCCACCTGCCTCGGCCTCCCCAAGTGCAGCGATTACAGGCCTGAGCCACCGCGCCCAGCCTCATTTTAGTTTCTCAGTAAGTCTTCGGACTGCTTATGCATTTTCTGAATTGTCTCCAGTGTTTGAGGTAGACGTCAGCCTGAACCTCTCCAGGCCTGGTGTGATAGTGGCTCTCCCATAAAGCAGGCCATCTTATTCTACACTATTCTATCTCCGTCAGTCTTTTTTAGCTCCAGGATAAACAGCTCTTCTGACTTGAGGACCACTACGATACTCTTCACTCATATTCTGTGGTTCCCACATGGCTTCCTTCTTCTTTGCCATGAGGCCATTTATGCCCTTGTGTTTCTGTGAGGAAAGCTTGAGCTCCAGATAAGGAATAATCAGCGCTCGTCATGTAGCCACAATGACTTAGCTATTGGCCACACCCACTCAAGGAGGTATGACTGCATGATTAATCAGCCCAACTCCTTCCAAGAGAAGGGACCTCTGCCTTCTGATTATTTAAGTTTATTACTTCTTTTCCCAATTTTAGCTATGTGTTATTTCTAACAAGAAAATCAATGCTGTTTTGTTAGAGAAATGCACTCACTATCCTGAAACCACCTTTGCAAAGATTATGAGAGTGAAAGAAATCTAACACGGCTGACTTCATCTTGCTTCCAGCCTTACGGGTGGGCTGGCTTTGCTCATTCCTGGGTGTAGGCCAAGCTAACCATGAAAGGAATTTAGTTTATAATTTAACTTTGGAGCAAGGATAATAACAGTCTCTTCTAAAACTAGCTGTCTCCTTGCTCAGGGCCTGAAAGCTAATGAAAGGCCAAGAGATTAGGATTATGAGAGGGACCTGAACTCTGCTAAAATATAGGCATAGTTTTATAATCCATTACTGCTCAGAGATTTGTGACTTCCCTAATTGCTCCTATAGCTAACATCACTATTGTAGAATGTAAGACTGGTCTTCTGAGATGTTTTCAGGTTTTGCATATGACAACTGACTGACTCTACCTGAACCTGTGACTCATGACTCAACTGGTCCTGTGGCCCCAACCAGAGGTGGATACAGCACATGAGGACCGTTTCCCATACCCCATCCTCAACCAATCAGCAGTACCCATTCCCTAGCTCCCTTCCTACTAAATGATCTATAAAACCATTGCCCCTGTGTTCTTGGGGAGACTGAGTTGAGTGATAACTCCAGTTCTTCCACATGACTGGCCTTGTGTTAATTCAACTCTTTCTTTACTGCAGTATACCATGATCTCAGGGAATTGGTTTTGTCTGTATGACAGGCAGGAAGAATCTTCCAGGCAGTTACAGTCCCAAGAAGTGAAACAGGTCAAAAGTAAAAGTTTAGATAATGTTTAAAAGTTTTCCTGGATTACACATATATAATAGGTTTTAGTGTGGGTTACATAGATGTTTGGGAGGTTTACCTCCCTGACCTTTAAGTCTAGCAAGGATCATGATCTTTCTTTCTGCCACATTTCTGGTAGCCATTGGTCAGAGAGAGAATGGTTGTGCCATGGACATTACACTTTAAAAGAGTATGAAAAAAATAGGAGGCAGGTTTTACGAGATGGAAAACATGAAGAAATGGTATATGCTCTGAGGTTGCTTAGATTATACAAGATAATCATTTCTAAAGAAATAATTTTATAAATGGTTATTGAGTCATGTTAATCAACTGTAGTTGATTAACAAGGAATGGGCCATGAGGAATGAAGAATGATATAGTTAGAAGGGTGGAGATATTCAAATATGTTCAAGATATTAAAGTATCTTTAATATTTTCAAGAGGAAGAGATAATCATTTCCCCTGTGTGGTTTCAACTAGAGACTGGTATAGATACAGAAAATTAGAAGCCCTAACTTCTTTAATTCAGACTTAGTAAATTTTTTTTTAACATTAACTCACAAATTATAGC
>NW_016890087.1:0-285 GCF_001698545.2 Rhinopithecus bieti | reverse complement strand
AGGTTTTCTTTTTTTCCCCGGCGGGGGGGGAGGGGTGTGGTTTTGGCTCAGTGCAATCTCTGCCTCCCAGGTTTAAGGAATTCTCCTGCCTCAGCCTCCCCAGTAGCTGGGATTACAGGTGCACACCACTGCGCCTGGAAAATTTTGCATTTTTTTTTCTTTTTTTTTTTGAGATGGAGTCTCACTCTGTCACCCAGGCTGGAGTGCAGAGGCATGAATTCAGCTCACTGAAAGTTCTGCCTCCCAGATTCACACCATTCTCCTGCCTCAGCCCCACGAGTAGCT
>NW_016890086.1:0-283 GCF_001698545.2 Rhinopithecus bieti | reverse complement strand
CAGGCAACCTACAGAAGGGGAGAAAATTTTGCAATCTATCCATCTGACAAAGGGCTAATATCCAGAATCTATAAGGAACTTAAACAAATTTACAAGAAAAAAACAACCTCACTAAAAGGGGTGAAGGATATAAACAGACACTTCTCAAAAGAAGACAATTACGTGGTCAACAAACATATTTTAAAAGCTCAGCATCACTGCTCATTACAGAAATGCAAATCAAACCCAATATGAGATATCATCTCACACCAGTTAGAATGGCAATCATTAAAAAGTCAGGAAA
>NW_016890085.1:0-287 GCF_001698545.2 Rhinopithecus bieti | reverse complement strand
GGCCGGGCGCGGTGGCTTTAGCCTGTAATCCCAGCACTTTGGGAGGCCGAGACGGGCGGATCACGAGGTCAGGAGATCGAGACCATCCTGGCTAACACGGTGAAACCCCGTCTCTACTAAAATATACAAAAAATTAGCTGGGCGAGGTGGCGGGCGCCTGTAGTCCCAGCTACTCGGGAGGCTGAGGCAGGAGAATGGCATGAACCCGGGAGGCAGAGCTTGCAGTGAGCTGAGATCCGGCCACTGCACTCCAGCCTGGGCGACAGAGCGAGATTCCGTCTCAAAAA
>NW_016890084.1:0-366 GCF_001698545.2 Rhinopithecus bieti | reverse complement strand
GGTTTTTTTATAATTAAATTTTGCCCATGCCTTTGTCCTGAATGGTATTGCCTAAGTTTTCTTCTAGGGTTTTGTGGTTTTGGGTTTTACATTTAAGTCTTTAATCCACCTTGAGTTAATTTTTTTATAAGGTGTAAGGAAGGAGTGCAGTTTGTTTTCTGCATATGACTAGCTGGTTTTCCAAGCACCATTTATTAAATAGGGAGTCCTTTCCCCATTGCTAGTTTTGTCAGGTTTGTTGAAGATCAGATGGTTGTAGATGGGTGGCGTTATTTCTGAGGTCTCTGTTCCATTGGTCTATATGTCTGTTTGGGTACTAGTATTATGCTGTTTTGGTTACTGTAGCCTTGTAGTAGTTTGAAGTCA
>NW_016890083.1:0-369 GCF_001698545.2 Rhinopithecus bieti | reverse complement strand
CCCTCGGCCCCTGGGTCCAGTTCCTTGGAGGGATCTTGCAGAAGCTAGGCAGCTATCTATCAAGGAATGACACTTTCAGCAGGCTCCCAAAGCAAGGGCTCTGGTAGAGGACTTGGGTAAAGCCAAGGTCTGGAAACAAAGGAAAACCCAGTTATCAATACTAGACTAGACAAAGTAAACCAAAAAATCCCCACAAACCCAATGGATAAGTTAACTTCCAATAACGACAAGGGCTGTGGAGAAGATAAAATAGAGTAACATGCACATTTAACTAACTCCTTCTCCCTTCTCTTCCCTCCCCTCCCCTCCGGTCCCCTTCCCTTCTCTTACATCTGTCCCTTCTCTTCCCTCCCCTCCCCTCCCCTCCTC
>NW_016890082.1:0-287 GCF_001698545.2 Rhinopithecus bieti | reverse complement strand
GCCACACAGCACTCCCCTCTGCATGACAAAATGAGACTCCTTCTCAAAAAAGAAGGAAGGAAGGAAGAAAGGAAGGAAGGAAGGAAGGAAGGAAGGAAGGAAGGAAGGAAGGAAAGGAGTGAAGGAGGGAGGGAAGGAGGAAGGAAGGACTTATATCTTTTTAAAAGGTAGCGGAATCGAAATTTGTAAATTATGTGTAGCAAGGTATAACAAAATTTGAACTTTTGAGGTATAAATTTGAGAGTTTTAAAGAGAAATACATGATAGGATTAAAAATCAATTTTTAA
>NW_016890081.1:0-285 GCF_001698545.2 Rhinopithecus bieti | reverse complement strand
ATTCTTTTTTTTGCTGAACAAGATTTTGTTTCCACTCCCCGCGCCGCCTTTCCCTGGGTTGATCTTGGCTCCCTGCAACCTCTACCTCCCGGGTTCAAGCTATTCTCCTGCCTCAGCCTCCAGAGTAGCTGGGACTACAGGTGCCTGCCACCATGCCTAGCTAATTTTGTATTTTAGTGCAGACGGGGTTTTACCATGTTGGCCAGGATGGTCTTGAACTCCTGACCTCAGGTGATCCACCCTGCTCGGCCTCCCAGATTGCTGGGATTACAGACGTGAGCCACT
>NW_016890080.1:0-1569 GCF_001698545.2 Rhinopithecus bieti | reverse complement strand
GGAAATAATAATATCTAGCAACAATTAATATAAAGCAATAAAAGTTATACTCATTTTATATAATTTTCTTCACACCAGTATGTATTTTTTAAAATAGCATTAGTTGTTTTTTAAGAGAAAATTCCATCTGGTTGACCAGTTTGTTATGTATAGTTTTACCCAATAAAATTATTCCTCCTTTTCCTACTCTGCAGTTTGGGATCAATTTCAACAGCTGTTTTAGATTAAGTCTATTTTGAAATAATATTACCAAGAGGAAAGAGACATTTTATCTTCTAAGGATTCCTTGGAGAGGCAAGAATGTCAACAGTCATACATAACATCATAGCTTTCACTAGAAACTACAATCTTACTAAAGACAAAAGGCCATTTTCTTCACGCAAGCTAATATCATGTCCTTATTATGTAAGCAAGCACAGTATATTCTTTAAAATGTCAGGGATAAGGAGAAAAAAATTCAGAACATAATGCAATTATAATATAACAGAATGTATTTCAACTCGGGCTGCAGGCAGGCTTTCTAGTAATAGTTAAGCCTTTTCTGATGGATGCAGGGCACATTTTAGATAAAAAAAATGATGGAATTGACACTTTAAGGAGGTAACACTGGAGCAGAGGCTTGACCACCACCCAGTTCTCACCAGCACTCAGGATGCTCTTGGATGGGTTACCCACACACGCACAAACATGTGCACACACACACACACACATGCACACACACCCCAGATACAACATTCCAAACCATGAATATGCTCTGCAACACTGCATTAACAGCACATGCCTGTAGTGGCACATAACTTGGCCTAGAAAATACTGGGGACATCTGCATTCCCTTTTCTTATTGAATTGACTTACTTGGTTTCTGAGTTTTCCCAGAAGTAACACTTCAATATCTTTTCCATTTCTGTCTTGATCATTGTTTGTGTACCAAGTACAGCTGTACACATTTGGTACCATACTGCAAAACTCCAAGCAGAGTCATTTAAACATAAAGATTACATTGGGCATGCCTTCTCTTGCCTTTTAGAAGTTTACAACTAGCATTGCCTACTATATGTGGCAGACCTGGTCATCAGTCTACGGAGGATATTTTCTTATTAAATCAATGTTGGCAATTTGCATTTTAAAACATTATTGAAGTATGCATATTTAGTAGAATAAATAGAAGATAACTTTCTCTTACAGAGTTATTGAATCTCTTCCTTATCTGTTATATTGCCTTTCTTACTTCAATTTGTGAGTGTTTTCTTTTGTATTGATAGAATAGTTCAGAGAACCATCTATTTATTGTTTAAGGGCTTTTGTTATATTTCTTTTAGAAGCTATAGATACTATTAGATTAACTTACTGTAGACTAATTTATTGATATAAATTTAACAATTTTAATATCCTAAGTAATTTTACTCATCTTCATTTTTTATTTCTTTTGCTCTTATTTCTTTGCCTGAAATAACTTAGTGATTCAAAATAATACTTACAGAAAATCTTCCATGAACCATATATAAACTTTGCTTGATTTTTTAAAAAAATTTTGATAATTAGACTATTTAAAATTTGTATTTATATCTA
>NW_016890079.1:0-285 GCF_001698545.2 Rhinopithecus bieti | reverse complement strand
AGACTGGAGTGCAGTGGCGTGATCTCAGCTCACTGCCCCCTCCGCCTCCTGGGTTCAAGCGATTCCTGCTTCCGCTTCCTGAGTAGATGGAATTACAGGTACGTGCTACCATGCCTGACTAATTTTTGTATTTTTAGTAGAGACGGGGTTTCACCATGTTGGTCAAGCTGGTCTCAAACTCCTGACTTTGTGATCTGCCCGCCTTGGCCTCCCAACATGCTGGGATTACAGGCGTGAGCCACTGCGCCCAGCTTGTTTTTAAAATTATAGTTTAAAATGGTAAAA
>NW_016890078.1:0-897 GCF_001698545.2 Rhinopithecus bieti | reverse complement strand
TAATGTGGCATTAACAATAAAGGCTTACAAGTGAATAAAAATATTACTTCCAATTGCTATTTTCAAAACTAAAATTAACAGCTGTCATGAGCTTTTAATTTTCGTTTAAATATTCAAACTTCAAAATCATCTGAATTCCAGTTTCAGCTAGAATAAATGCACCTACCAATATAATCACTTATTCACCTTACAAAATGCATTATCAGTAAAGTTTCACATAATCAAAGCTAGCCATAACAGTTTTATGCATTAGACTATGAAATTATCACACTATGAATAGCTGAGGTATATTATCATACATGAAGTCCTTGTTTATAGCGAATCAACTCATATTAGAGGTCAAAACTGAAGTCTTCAGGGACACATATTAAACTCAAAGCTCTCATCACACTTCACTGCCTTTCTAGGCAGCTATTATTTTCTCTTCAGGTCCAGTCAAGGGATGGTCTAAATTACCTACAATTCAAAACCCGTTTGGGAATTTCTGCATCTATTTGGGTGTCTGAGGCCTTTGTCATTTTGAGGATTTGGAAAACAAAATCAGTAAGAGTATTTCTGACAAGCTGTAGGTGTTATTAGACAAGTTATTATGACAAAAGGTGGCAAATCAGGAATAGCAGAACCAAATGCATTTATACAGCTTAAAGAATTTCAGGAATAAAAGTGAATAAGGGCAGTGGTTTTAGTGAAGCAGTGGATTTCCCACTCAACTTTAAAGTATCTTTAGTCATTTTGTTTTAATGACCAAAACCTCACTCATCATTTTAATTCACATTCGTTAAAATAAGTTGGTAGGTTGCTAAAAATGAATTGATAATTATAACAATTTTCCAGTGAAGCAACTATTTGTGGGCGAACAGTGAATGAAATCTTGCATACACGCCTTAAAATAACACT
>NW_016890077.1:0-894 GCF_001698545.2 Rhinopithecus bieti | reverse complement strand
ATAAATTCCTGGAAACATACACCCTCCCAAGACTAAACCAGGAAGACGTTGACTCCCTGCATAGACCAATAACAAGTTCTGAAATTGAGGCAGTAATTAATAGCTGACCAACTATAAAAGCCCAGGACCAGAGGGATTCATAGCTGTATTCTACCAGAGGTACAAAGAAGAGCTTGTACCATTCCTTCTGAAACTATTCCAAATAATAGAAAAGAGGGACTCCTCCCTAACTCATTTTATGAGGCCAGCATCATCCTGATACCAAAACCTGGAAGAGACAATAAAAAAAGAAAACTTCAGGCCACTATCTCTGATTAACATCAATGCAAAATCCTCAATAAAATACTGGGAAACCAGCCAGGTGCAGTGGCTCATGCCTGTAATCCCAGCACTTTGGGAGGCCGAAGCAGGTGGATCACAAGGTTAGGAGATCGAGACAATCTGGGCTAACATGGTGAAACACTGTTTCTACTAAAACATAAAAAATTAGCTGGGCGTGGTGGCAGGAGCCTGTAGTCCCAGCTAATCAGGAGGGTTAGGCAGGAGAACGTTGTGAACCCAGGAGGCAGAGCTTGCAGTGAGCCGAGGTCACGCCACTGCACTCCAGCCTGGGTGACGGAGCAAGACTCCGTCTCAAAAAAGGAAAAAAAAAAAAACTAGCAAACAGAATCCAGCAGCACATCAAAAGCTTATCCACCACGATCAAGTCAGCTTCATCCCTGGGACGCAAGGCTGGTTCAACATACGCAAATCAATAAACACAATCCATCACATAAACAGAACCAATGACAAAATCCATATGATTATCTCAATAGATGCAAAAAAGGCCTTCGATAAAATTCAACACCTCAAAACTCTCAATAAACTAGGTACTGATGGAACGTATCTCAAAAT
>NW_016890076.1:0-897 GCF_001698545.2 Rhinopithecus bieti | reverse complement strand
CATGGTCACAAGGAGGGGAACATCATACACTGGGGCCTATCAGGGATGGGAGGCTAGGGGAGGGATAGCATCAGGAGAAATACCTAATGTAGATGACGGGTTGATGGATGCAGCCAACCATCATGGCACATGTATACCTATGCAACAAACCTGCACGTTCTGCACATGTATCCCAGAACTTAAAGTATAATTAAAAAAGACGAAACTACTTAGAAAATGATACAACAGTGGAACAAATATCACTATGACATCATTCTTCAGTTTTCTTACTGTGTTGTGCTAGGTATGTGTTATCTTTCAAGAAGGCATAAAAGAAGTCTGAAGCTAACATCTTCTGTGACCTGATTCTTCGTTTTATTGAATACGATTAAGCATTAACATTTTAAGTTCTCTGGCCAGAATGATGAAGAAAATCTGAGGAAACTGTTTTAGAATTATTAGGTGAGTCTGAAGTTGAACACAAAGAATAAGATAGCAGCACTTAGGACTCTAATAAAGATGCTCAAATTGATGATTATAAGTAAAATCTCAGTCTATGTGCCTTCAGATGATGATGCCCTACATACATTTTCTCAAACTCATGAATCAATGAGTGAATAATATACTTTTAATCTAAGGACAAAGCATTTTATTCAGTTACTTATTCAATAGAAAGTCTTCATTGTGGAATATTTTGTAACAAGAAACGAGGCCATCCCATTTTGCTAAAAGGACACATGACAGTATTCTTTCATCTTTTATTTCATTTGTGCACCAAATTTTCTTGATATAGTTTAAAAGTAGACAGATGCTAAAGGCACGTATTACAGAGAGATAGCCAGAAGAAATAGACGAAGTAGACATTAAAAAATTAGGCCGGGCGCGGTGGCTCAAGCCTGTAATCCCAGCACTTTGGGA
>NW_016890075.1:0-989 GCF_001698545.2 Rhinopithecus bieti | reverse complement strand
TTTTTTAAATTAAAAGGAATTTTAATTCTCATATTGTTTTGAGTAAAATTAAATTATAACTTGTGAGGCAACTCCATGTTTCTTATAATTGTTTAAGAAATAATTGCTCTGCCAACTGACTGTTCCAACAACAGTGTACAGGGGCATTTTTTTTCCTCTACATCCTCACCACTTGTTACCTTTTGTTTTTTTAATACCAGCAATCCTCAGACATGGGAAGTGAAACCTCACTGCGATTTTCATTCGCATTTCCTGATGATTAGTCTATTCAGGCGCTTTACTATTTATATATATATATATATTGAGATATGTTCTCATTCCATCATCCAGGCTGGGGTACAATGGCACAGTTTATTGTGATTTTGGTCTGAAAACACATTTATATATGTGATATTCCCCAATAATGAATGTATTTTATTTATTTATTTTGAGACAGAGTCCTGCTCTGTTGTCTAGGCTGGAGTGCAGTGGCATGATCTCAGCTCACTACAACCTCTGCCTCCCAGGTTCAAGTGATGTTCCTGCCTCAGCCTCCTGGGTTGCTAGGATTACAGGCAGGCGCCACCACACGTGGCTAATTTTTTTGTATTTTAGTAGAGATGCGGTTTCGTCATATCAGTCAGGCTGGTCTCGAACTCCTGAACTCAGATGATCCACCTACCTTGGACTCCCAAAGTGCTGGGATTGCAGGCATGAGCCACCGCACCCAGCCCTAACTAATATATTTTAAATAACTTTTGCTCTTGGCACATGGACTAAAACCACATTACCAGGCCTTCAATGATGTCCAATATCTGCCATCTTATTTCCACGCCAGCTCCGCCCCAGGCATAGTTGTTTTCTTTTATTGAAGCCTTCTCTTTGCAAAGTTAATTAAAGAGAATGTTTTATTCATCAAATTAGAAATTACATCCTCAGAGAAACTTTCCAGTATCTGTAGTTCTTACAGGCCACATTTATTACAAGTTTATAGACTCCAAACTTCTCCG
>NW_016890074.1:0-472 GCF_001698545.2 Rhinopithecus bieti | reverse complement strand
ACATATTTTTGGCTGCATATGAAATTTAAAGTAGTTTTTTTGTAATTCTGTGAAGAGTGTCAGTGGTCGCTTGATGAGGATAGCATTGAATCTATACATTACTTCGGGCAGTATGGCCATTTTCATGATATTGATTCTTTCTATCCATGAACATGGAATATTTTACCATTTGTTTGTGGCTTCTCTTATTTCCTTGAACAGTGGTTTGTAGTTTTCCTTGAAGAGGTCCTTCACATCCCTTGTAAATTGTATTCCTAGGTATTTTATTCTCTTAGTAGAAATCGTGAATGGAAGTTCACTCATGATTTGGCTCTCTGCATGTCTATTATTGGTATATAGGAATGTTTGTGATTTTGCACATTCGTTTTGTATCCTGAGACATTGATGAAGTTGCTTATCAATTTACGGACGTTTTAGGCTGAGACAATGGCGTTTTCTAAATATATAATCATGTAGTCCACAAACAGAGACA
>NW_016890072.1:0-286 GCF_001698545.2 Rhinopithecus bieti | reverse complement strand
TGGTGATTCCCACCACATCTCCATTCAACTCTCCCATTTGGCCTGTGCAGAAGACAGACGGATCTTGGAGAATGACAGAGGATTATTGTAAACTTAACCAAGTGGTGACTCCAATTGCAGCTGCCATACCAGATGCAGTTTCATCGCTTGAGCAAATTAACAATCTCCTGGTACCTGGGATGCAGCCATTGACTTGGCAAATGCCTTTTCCCCATTCCTGCCCATAGGCTCACCAGAAGCAGTTTGCCTTCAACTGGCAAGGCCAGTAATATACCTTTACTGTCCT
>NW_016890071.1:0-285 GCF_001698545.2 Rhinopithecus bieti | reverse complement strand
TCACAAGGTCAGGAGTTCAAGACCATCCTGGCCAACATGATGAGGCCTGTCTCTACTAAAATACAAAAGTTAGTGGGGCATGGTGACATACACCTATAATCCCAGCTACTCAGGAGCCTGAGGCAAGAGAATCGCGGAGGCAGAGGTTGCAGTGAGCCGAGATTGTGCCACTGCACTCCAGCCTGGGTGAAAAGAGCAAAGTTCCGTCTCAAAAAAAAAAAAAAAAAAAAAAATGAACGAACGAACGAATGAAAAAAAAAAATGTAAAAAAAGGGGAAGAGGCAG
>NW_016890070.1:0-286 GCF_001698545.2 Rhinopithecus bieti | reverse complement strand
AGTGAGTAACAGGCTTTAATCCTTTCAAAGTGTGCTGCGGGATGGGATATTGGCATTGAGTGGGGTAAGGATGATTAGGTTTTAATAAGATGGTAAGAGGTGCATGATCAGTCGCCAAGGAGGGAGTAGAGGTATCCTATACTTGTGGGTTAAGGTGGGGGGATATAAGAGGAGGATGCGAAGGAGGCTTTGAACTGGGGAAAAGGGGCAATGAGGTATGGCTGTAGCCCAGGAATAGTCAGGGAAGCAGATAATTTAGTTAAAATATCTCGACCTAATAAGGGAG
>NW_016890069.1:0-207 GCF_001698545.2 Rhinopithecus bieti | reverse complement strand
GTAGGGGGGTTTTTTGGTTACCCAGGGTAGGGTAAAGGGGGGGGATCTCGCCCCCCCTCAACCCCCCCCTACCGGGTTCAAGTGATTCTCCTGCCTCAGGCTCCGGAGAAGCTAGGACTACAGGTGCCCTTCACCATGCCTGACTACTTTTTGTATTTGTAGTAGCGACAGGGTTTCATCATATTGGCGAGGCTGGTCTCGAACTCC
>NW_016890068.1:0-207 GCF_001698545.2 Rhinopithecus bieti | reverse complement strand
GAGACGGAGTCTCTTTGGTCACCCAGGCTAGAGTACAGTGGTGTGATCTCGGCTCACTGCAACCTCCGCCTACCGGGTTCAAGTGATTCTCCTGCCTCAGGCTCCGGAGAAGCTAGGACTACAGGTGCCCTTCACCATGCCTGACTACTTTTGTATTTGTAGTAGCGACAGGGTTTCATCATATTGGCGAGGCTGGTCTCGAACTCC
>NW_016890067.1:0-1384 GCF_001698545.2 Rhinopithecus bieti | reverse complement strand
CATTTTCCAAGAAAAAAAAAATTATTTTGGAGGTGACTTATTGAGGGTGTTTTATTCTACTAATGATATTCTACCACAGAGCATTGAATATGAGCTTATAATCATAAAATACTTGATGATGCCTTTTATCCAAATATCCAAGAGCATTAAAGGAAATAAAACTCCATATATTGGCATACTACTTCTGATAAGAATAAAATAAACAGGCAGAAAACTGGAGTTGCTGTGTAACACATAGTATCAAACCGTTGAAAGGAGTATTTCTGATTCCCTGACACCAAGTCTAAACAAACATGCCACTTTCCATTGACAGCTCACATCTTACCTTAAACTTATGTTCTGACTTGAGTCTCCAGTCTACTATGTCCTTCTTGCTACTTAAAAAAATCCTTTTCACACATTCCTCCCTTCTTACCCATTTTCCATCCCTCTGCTTCCAGGACTTCAAAATCTTCTGAAATATACCTTCACAAACCCTTTGGGAGATTTCAAAGAAACAGGTAAGCCCATCTCATGTTTTCCTATGCACACACACACACACACACACACACACACACAATCCTGTTTTAAATTAATGTAAAGACCTGTGTTGGAGAGAAGAAAGAGAGATGTCATAAATGGCAACCTACTAGTGCAAAGGAAGGTCAACACTGTGGTCTGGGACCCAGGCAGCCCTGGCCCTGGTCCCACAAGACTTGCTTTATGTTTTGTTTTGTTTTCAGCCCTTCAATCCACACGTCTTTGCTCCGACAGGCTGCATTTCTGTAGTTCTGTTTACATGTGATGCTTGCAGTTGGGAGACTTGCAAAATACCAAGGCCTGAAAAGCACTAAGAGTTGCTTCACCTTAAGAACAGCTGTGAAAATTCAAGAGCTAATCGTGAAGCTCCTTCTCTTTATTGCAACCAGTTGTTCTGCTTCTCTAGGCACTACCTTGCTACTCAAAGCATGGTCCAGCCCCATTACCATCACTTGGGAGCTTGTTAAAATGGCCCAACCTCTGACCTCTAAGATCAGTATCTTCATTTTAACAAGATCCCCAGGTGGTCCAATTGCACGTTAAATTTGGAGCAGCACTGATCCCAAAATGTGTTCAGCTCCTGTCTACATGATTTGACAAAATGGTTCTTAAACCAGAAGATGATATTTGCAAAACTTTTAGCTCTGAGAGATTTGGCTCTATATATTCAAGCCTTAAATTGTGGCAAATCTCCACAGTGCTGAAAACGTTTTGGCATCTCAATTCTAGACATAGAGATTTTATCTTTTACCTTTGATTTATCTTTTCCTTTATTTTGACAAAATATCACCTTTATTTCTGAAAAGTCTTTGGTCAATGAAGCTAAGATATGCCGGCCAAATGAATCTAAGATCTCTGGTCCTGC
>NW_016890066.1:0-286 GCF_001698545.2 Rhinopithecus bieti | reverse complement strand
CTCCATGTTGAGGCTGGTCTCAAACTCCTGACCTCAGGTGATCCGCCCGCCTCAGCCTCCCAAAGTGCTGGGATTACAGGTGTGAGTCACTGTGCCCAGCTTTTTTTTTTTTTTTTTTTTTTTTTTTTGGAATAATTTTTTTTTTTCCCCCCCGCTGGGGGGGGGGGGGTGTTCTCTGCCTCCTGGGTTCCTGCGATTCTCCTGCCTCAGCCTCCTGGGTAGCTGGGATTACAGGTGCCCACCACCATGCCTGGTTAGCTTTTGTATTTAGTAGAGACGGGGTTTC
>NW_016890065.1:0-469 GCF_001698545.2 Rhinopithecus bieti | reverse complement strand
TTTGCTTTCCATTTGCTTGGTAAATCTTTCTTTATCCCTTTATTTTAGCATGTGTCTTTGCGTGTGAAACGGGTCTCCTGAATATAGTACACTGATGGGTCTTGACTCTTTATCCAATTTGCCGGTCTGTGCCTTCTACATTTAATGTTAATATTGTTATGTGTGAATTTGATCCTGTCATTATGATGCTAGCTGGCTATTTTGCCCATTAGTTGATGCAGTTTCTTCATAGTGTCGATGGTCTTTACATTTTGGTTTGTTTTGCAGTGACTGGTACCAATTTTCTTTTCATATTTAGTGCTTCCTTCAGGAGCTCTTGTAAGGGAGGCCTGGTGGTGACAAAATCCCTCAGCATTTCCTTTTCTGTAAAGGATTTTATTTCTCCTTCACTTATGAAAGCTTAGTTTGGCTGGATATGAAATTCTGGGTTGAAAATTATTTTCTTTTTTTTTTTTTTTGAGACGGAGTC
>NW_016890064.1:0-287 GCF_001698545.2 Rhinopithecus bieti | reverse complement strand
CAGCCCTAAATGAGCTCCCAAATGTCACTTTGCAGAATACACGACAACAGTGTTAGCAAAACTGTTCCAAGAAGGCAAGGATGGAACTCTGTGTGATGAAGTCACACATCGGAATGCAATCTCTCAGAAGGCTTCTCTCTAGTTATTATTTGAGAATATTTCCTTTTTCACCATGGGCCCCTCTGGGCTCCCAAATATCACTTTGCAAATTCCACGAAAAGAGTGTTATTGAACTGCTTCCTGAGGTCAAAATATTAACTCTGTGAGATGAATTCACAGATCAGAAA
>NW_016890063.1:0-287 GCF_001698545.2 Rhinopithecus bieti | reverse complement strand
TCCTCCAGTGCACAGCTCCTGCAGTGCGGGCGGCTCCTCCAGTGCACAGTTCCTGCAGTGTGGGCAGCTCCTCCAGTGCCCAGTTCCTGCAGTGTGGGCACCTCCTCCTGTGCACAGCTTCTGCAGTGTGGGTGGCTCCTCCAGTGCACAGCTCCTGCAGTGCAGGATCTTTCCCTCTGCTGCACTCCTGCAGCTCAGGTGGCTCCTCCAGTGTCCAATCCTGCAGTGCAGGGCCTTTCCCATGCCTAGCTCCTGCAGTGTAGGCAGCCCCTCCAGTGCCCAGCTCC
>NW_016890062.1:0-261 GCF_001698545.2 Rhinopithecus bieti | reverse complement strand
GGTTTTGGGGTATCTGACTAGGGATATTTTGGAAAGCATTGAAGCCTAGGGTGACAAAGAAATTATCCTCAGATAACAACTAGAAAGAAACTTTCTGAGAAAGGCTTTTGTGATGTGTGAATTCGTCTCACAGAGGTACACCTTTGTTTGCATGGAGCAGTGTGCTAACACTGTTTTCATGGAATCTACAAAGGGATATCTGGGAGCGCATTGAGGCCTATGATGAAAAGGAAATATTCTCATATAAAACTAGAGAGAAGC
>NW_016890061.1:0-1570 GCF_001698545.2 Rhinopithecus bieti | reverse complement strand
TTTAATAAATTTAGGTACATAGTCAACCACTGACTTCTTTATCTTCCTCCTAGACTCTTTCAAAATTCAAACCTTCAATTGGAACATGAGACACAAATACATGTGACTCCAGGCTTTTCAATTTCTAATACAGGGATTATCTTTAGAGGTATCAAAATAACAAGTTTTCTTGGTTGTATCAATCAAATTCCCACATCAGTTAAAAGAAGCAGAGAGAAGTGGACATATCCGTCACATTTCAGCTGCATGTTTCTTAGTATGTTCCTCCAGCCTCATAAGTGGCTGCTTCCAGGCAATGACAACTACTGTCTGCAGGCTCAGTTATGAGAAGGGAACTCAAAATATTTAGGATCCACAGTATTGACTGTAAGTCATATCTAGATTTATCTTTCCTGTCCTAAGTCTTGAGTCCCATGTACTTAGGGTAAACGTCCCTTGCTGGGCCAGGAACTTGACTCGAACACTAGCTAACTTGGCATTATGCTAACCTTTCCCTCTAGGAATTGAATATAGCATCCTGCATGGTGAATCCCAAAGCTTGGGCAAGAATTTTGGTCCAAACCAGACTGATCTCCTGGAATCACAATTCTGCCAAAGGTCTGCCTGGAAGAACATGCAGCTGCATTCTCATGACTGGAGCAGACTCCTTGGATATTGTCAAGAGGCCAGATAAAATGCCATTTCACCACATCTGTTTGAGCTTTCATTTCATCTATGGCCATGCCACATGGAAGGTTCAACCAAGTTCTAAAATTCTGACTCATGGATGTCAATTTACTCTGTTGTCACCACTGGCCACTACCATCAGTGCTCGCAGTAGACATCAAGGCTGAAATAGTCTAATATCTAGCATAAACAACCAATGACCACCATGAATGATTTTACCTGGTACCCTGGAATACAAAATTAAAACGTGTACTTCAAGGGAATCAAATTAGTTTTGTCAATATATGCAATATATTATTAAATATCCATGTATTCCTCAAATATTTTATCATTGTCCTATCAATAAAAAAGAATTCTCACACACATATACTTTACTCCAAACATTTGCTTTGATATAAGAATAAATTATTTTAAGAGGAGGAGAAATTTAGATCTGGATTTTATAATATGGAAATGGTTGACTTCCTCTACTGGATAATACATACAGCTTAGCTTTCATAAAATAGGTGTACCTTACGTTATACGACAAGTTATAACTTATAAGCATTTGCACATATATTATGCCATTTGATCCTCGTAACAACCATGTGTGATATGCAGGGCAGATAACAACAAAGAAAACAAGATTCATGCTAGGTGACTGTGCTGTTGAAATTCATGCAGCTATATCGCTGAAAGCATCAGAATCCAGGTGTTTGGGCTACTCCTGGGTCAGTGTTTTTTTCTCTTTCATGTAACAGCCTTTTCAAAGAAAACTCCTGTTATTCCAAAGGGAAGAAAATTCCAACTTATAATAAAAGCAACATAATTTTCAAAATGTATGTGAAACACACTTATTAGTTAGCTTGGTACTCCTAAAGGATACTGCGTTTTTCTATGGACACTTGATATCAAATGCAGAAAA
>NW_016890060.1:0-368 GCF_001698545.2 Rhinopithecus bieti | reverse complement strand
AATGATTCAGATTTGGAGAGAAGCACTGTGAGTTTGGTTAAATATCTCCATTTTCATTTGGATATGTTGTTATAACCTGAGACTTATAGTATATACATGTACAAGCTACTCTTCAAGAGTCTGTTTTCCTATGGTTATTTTGTTTTAATGCCATCAATATCTTTCCAATAATTGAAGTTGGATGACCCAACATCCTTGATGCCTCTTGTCCTCTTCTCTAGGCCCCAGTATACAAGTTTTATCAGTATTATCTTGGCGGTATCTCCCTTTCAGAATAGCTAGCCAGACTGTAAGTTACCAAGTTTTCTCAGTGGAGTTGGGGCAGTGACTAACCTAGGATGGGATGTAAGTTTTATTTTCTAGGCCAA
>NW_016890059.1:0-2260 GCF_001698545.2 Rhinopithecus bieti | reverse complement strand
TTTAGGGGCATTTCTGTTCTCTTCCTGTACTCTCCTGCCAAGGACAAGTGAGTCTTGCCTCAGACTTGAGGCAACCTCAGTTGGTGACATAATCAGGCAATGTCAGCCTGGCCTCCTTGCTGCTTCTTGTCTCTGACATTCCTTTGTTACCTGATGGTCTAATTTAAGCCACCTAGGCAGGATTGCTCATCTCTAGTTCCTATGGAAAACAATGTCTGGTGAGACCAGAGACACAAATCTCCATAATACAGTGGGATCTGCTGGGACCAAGCAACCACTCTCTGCCTAAGAGAAAACTCATGAAGCTCAGCTAGAACCAATCCACTTTCCATGGAGCCAGAAACAATTGCCAATTAGTAATGTATTCCCCTTTCCAGTATGTCTACATCTACAATTATGCCAGGGAAAATACCAACCTGTCTGATTCCCTTGCAAGGGCAAAGTTATCCGTAGCAAAGCCTTTTGTATTAGGAAGTCTCCCTGTGCTATTACCCGCAACTGTTGAGAAGGGCCAACCAGATTCTCATATAGAAAGCCCAGGATCCACTCTTCCAGAATGGTCAAGAGGCCTGTCTTTAGGATTTACTGTTGCTCACACTCTCTATCCCCATCATACCTCCAACAAAGCTGTCCTCAAATTAACACCAGCCGTGCACAAAATGTGAACTATTACACAAGAAGACACACAGAAGGTCTAAGTGGAAAACGGCAGCTGCTGATACTGACTAACGTGTATATTCCATTAATTGATGAGCAGGGATTTACCAGATGGAAGAATCAGCCGCTAAAAGAAGGGTTAGCAATGCAGGACTCTGATTGGGCTTTTGGAAACACAACATTTATTGTGAAATTACACAGAGAAGAAGGAAAAAAGGCGGTGAGGAGTACTATATCCTATTACACAGAAGATTAAATAAAGGAAATCTCACCAAATTGATGGGAAGAAGTTAGATATATAATAAAATACACATAATGGTCTTGACTCAGAAAACAAAATAGGAATAAAAAAGTACTAGAAAGAATTTACGGAGGAATGAATATCAGAATATTGTAGAAAAAATACTCTTTGTGGAAGAACAGTCTGAGAAAACCAATACAATGCAATTGAGGTTTTGATGGTGGTATCTGATTATCTTATTTGAATGTAGATTTGGGGCCACTTAATTATCAGTGGTAGGAGTTTGATACAATACCCAAAATAAATGAAGCAGAGAGTGCATTTTAGAGAATATTTCAAAGAAAGGGAAGAACATGAAGGATGTTTTAGTGACATGAGATCGCATGGCTCCCTCACAAAGCTATGTATTCAGTTTTCTCAGGTCTAGAAATTTCCTGGTGGTTTCTGTGTTCATTTTGCTTTAATAACCTCTAATAACAGTTTAAAATACAAGATTTTAGCCTTCCTGTGTTGTACAGCACTAAGCTTTGTCTGAACTGAATGAGATCCACAGAAGCTTGAACAACAGCTGTAGCCTGAGCAGGCTGTGGGGCAGCTTTCTGTCATCTATGTGTGCCCAAGAGTGTGCTGTCTTCTCATATCGCACAGAGAGCAGAAACCATCTCTATCGCACCAACAATTTAGCTAAATACAAAATATCTGTCCACACACATCACAAGAGATGGAAATAGGGCATTAAAAGATCCAGAGATATTGACCATCTTCACTGCTGGCTGTAGCATCGTTGCTCACACACATACAAACAGAAATAAGTATCACAGTGGAAAGCGGATAATCGTTTTACCTAAAAGATTGAAACTCTAATGATATCTAAAGTTCAATTATGACACAGTGCTGACGGCTTGGACACAGTTCCTTCACAACCATCTTTCAAGTCACAGTTGTACCTTTTAAAATAAGACACTAACAATATATCCGACCCAACCCATCCCTCTGGGCTACAGTCCCAGAGAGGAATAAGGGATACACCTGACCTGCAGTGAGCAAAGCAGAACCCAGTCTCTGAGGTAGTGAGGCCCCCCAGTGTGGAGCTGAAAGCTGCCATTGTTTTGCTTCTCTTTATAAAGGGAGCTGCCCTTTTCCTCCCAGCACAGTGTTGGGAGCAACTCCAGAGCCTCCTGCAAGATGCTGTTGATTCTGCTGTCAGTGGCCCTGCTGGCCCTGAGCTCAGCTCAGAACTTAAATGAAGGTAAAACAGAAGGGGAAGAGGATGCAATGACTCTGCGTGGTGCTTAGGAGGTGATAATGGTAATTAGGGGAAGTGAAGAGAATGAAAACCCAGACGGGGCTGCAGAGTTTTCA
>NW_016890058.1:0-2677 GCF_001698545.2 Rhinopithecus bieti | reverse complement strand
TGGCCAGGCACAGTGGTTCATGCCTATAATCTCAGCACTTTGGGAGGCCAAGGTGGGTGGATCACCTGAGGTCAGGAATGTGAGACAAGCTTGACCAACATGATGAAACACCACCTCTACTAAAATACAAAATGAGCCGGGTGTGGTGGCACACACCACCATGCCTGGCTAATTCTCTTTTTTTTGGTATTTTAGTAGAGACAGGGTTTCATCATGTTGACCAGGCTGGTTTCGAACTTCTGATTGCCTTTTAATAACACTATAGAGACAATAGTGATAACAACCATCAATAGACATTAAATTTGTACTAAGCAATGATCCATCTTTAGTACACTTCAGATTCTTGACCAGTCTGTGACCCAGACCTACTAAGAAATATGGAACAAGTAATCACAGGGAAAATAAAGAAGTTTCTCTAACAAGCCTTTTACCAGATCAGAGGAACTGAAATACAATATCCATTGCCCATGGTTAAAAGTAATCATTTTACCAATTTTAAGGAAAAAAAAAGAAATTCCAAGAAAATTATAAAGCTACTTTATATCTACCTGCCAAAGTAATGCAGAGTTAATAAAATGGTAAAATAGGCTTACCTACCAACATTTTCAAAGTGGAGTAGGAGAAGCTATTCAAAATGCTGCCTACGCTTTATCTTATTACAAAGAGTACTGAGGAAATATGACAACTTTTGTAAAATGGTATAGGCTACAAATAAGACAAAATGGAAGTTATGAGCATTATAAGTGAAGTAACACTAAGTTTAGATTTAAAAAAGAGTAACACTCTTCTATAACAAGAAAAGGCTATATTATAAAATGTACATTGACCAAAACTATGGTTATCAGACCCTACCATGTTCAGAACTAGGATTGTACTATAGCTATAAGTACTATAGGATTGTACTATTAAGATAATGGGTCAATATACACACATGAAATAAATACTACAACCTGAATAGAACAAGTGAAGAATCTCTCTAGAACCCACTATGAAGAACTTATAATGCTGAATAAATTACAAAAGAAATGTAGAATGCAGTTATCTTTAAGAAAAGAGAAAGAGGATGGGGAGAAAACAAGAAAAAAAATCACCTTGTAAATAAAGCCAACTTCTTTTCAAGGAAATGGCAGATGTCAAAACAAAATCATAAGCTAGGGCATTCTTCTGGAGAACTGTGGATTTAATAAACTACAAGCAAAACCATAATATGCGAGAGAGTAACCAATACGAAGAAGAAACAGAACAAGTCTCTCAAAGTCAAATAAATGCCTCATGAAAAGGATCTGCTGCCATCGCCATCATAAAATCTGAAGGTAAAATTTTTTAAATTTTAAGAATAAAATTGTATGTTTTATCTGACACTGTGGCTCCTTAACAAGGAAAGAAAATAGTTTCCCACCATCTCTCTAGCATATTTGTGCTCTAGAGTTTAACAATCTGTATGTCAGATTAAGAGCCAAGGAGAGTTAGTTATAGAAACAAGAATATCTAAAGCCAAATTTTAACAATTTTAGTTACCTCAAATTTTCTTGTCTTTCCTTCTTCACAAACTATAGTGCCAGATTGGCTTGGTTCATATCTTGGCTTTGCCAACCTGTTAGCTGTATGACCTGGCCGATTCATTCATTCTGCCTCTGCGAGAGGCATAAAACAGAGATAATAACCTACCTTATTTCATTGAGTTAGGATTAAATGATTTAACATGTATTAACAAGTAGTATGTACTACATAAATGTTTGTTAAATACAAATTAATGAAAATTAGTATTTCTTAAGCCAAGACCTTTGTTAGGCTCCGAGTGTACAAAACCAATGCAACAAGATGCCTGTTTTCAAAAGCTGATAAGGGTGATAGATGAATGATGTAACAACGATTACAAAATAACAAAAAAGGTGACACTACAGAGATGGGCACAGTCTATTTGCAAGTACATAAATAGAACATGTAACTTCATGACAAGATAAGTGGGAGGTGGGAAGAGAATTAGGTCAGTGATATCACTGAGGTTTACAGTCTTCACAATGATGCCCTTACTGCAAGGAAACAGACTTATTGGGCAAAACCTCCAAGAAATCACTAGCTTAAATACAAATCAATAACACCTAAGAAAGTTTTATTTTCTTCCAATTTCAAAGTAAATAGAAAAGGTCTCCTCTAGATGTCTTTAGGACTCCCTGGTGACTATTTCTTCACTATCAGCTCTGTATCCTTACGATAAGACTATTAATACTGGTAAATGAAAGATTCCTCCATCTCAACTCCCGTATCCTTGCCAAATGGACTGGCCTTCCACTTTGTGTCCTCGTCACACATTTATGTCATGAAGAAGCAGTAAGTAGAAACTAAAACCGAAGGTCTGAAATCTGATCTTCCAACTACCATTTTCTCTTACCCCTTGAAAAGCAGTAAGCAAAAGCCACCTTAAAACTGCCTGACTTGTTTTCAGTGTAGCAGGGAAACTTCACATAAACAATCAAAATAACTGCCACCTTCCTCTGCCTCTTTTCATCAGCTATGTTTTAAGAAAACAGAACAAAAGAAAATATTTCAGATCAAAATACAAACAAACCATTTATACTTTGGCTATTTCAATTTTGTTGATCTTTTCAAAACCCAGCTCCTGGATTTATTGATTTTTTGAAGGGTTTTTTGAGCCTCTATCTCCTTCAGTTTTACT
>NW_016890057.1:0-226 GCF_001698545.2 Rhinopithecus bieti | reverse complement strand
AATTTCAATGGAAAGCAACTGAAAAAAAATTAGTTTCCTTGTCTGAAAATACAAGATCTTACTAAAACTAATCATAAAATTGGCCTTGGTGGGGAGAGAAATGAAACAGGATCGCATGGTCGGAGTGAAGTCCTAACAATAGGGAAGATCATAGAGGTAAGAAAAAACGTATTGAATAGAGTCTGGAATGCAGGAGCATGTATGTGTGGCTGTGTGGTGGTGTGTG
>NW_016890056.1:0-469 GCF_001698545.2 Rhinopithecus bieti | reverse complement strand
GGCCGGGCACGGTGGCTCAAGCCTGTAATCCCAGCACTTTGGGAGGCCGAGACGGGCGGATCACGAGGTCAGGAGATTGAGACCATCCTGGCTAACACGGTGAAACCCCGTCTCTACTAAAAATACAAAAAACTAACCGGGCGACCTGGCGGGCGCCTGTAGTCCCAGCTACTCGGGAGGCTGAGGCAGGAGAATGGCGGGAACCCGGGAGGCGGAGCTTGCAGTGAGCTGAGATCCAGCCACTACACTCCAGCCTGGGCGGCAGAGCGAGACTCCGTCTCAAAAAAAAAAAAAAAAAAAAAAAAAGGTGGCAGCTTTCTGGCCCCTCTGGGTCTAGGGCGGTAAAATGTCTAAGGGTTGCTGCTAAGTGGGCCATGAACTGGGCTGGGTTTTCATCTTAACTTTGGGTAGTTTCTTTAAGTTTGTCATAATTAACAGCTTTTAAGCTGCCTTTTAAAGCCCTTCAACT
>NW_016890055.1:4689-7101 GCF_001698545.2 Rhinopithecus bieti | reverse complement strand
TGGTGGCCCCTCAGAGGTGTCCTGGCTCAGAACCCGCAGGCCATCTAGGGGTCCTGGCTGCTGGTGTAAGTCGGAGTTGCCTCAGCTGTGATCTCTGCATGTCTAAGAAGGATTGGGGTTGGGTAGAGGTCACGTCCTCCCAGCCCTGCCTCAAGTGTGTGTTAGCTGCACTGGCCTCACAGCTCCTGGCCTTGTATGAGGAGCAGCTGAAACGAGGTGGATAGTCTGCTTGCTGCAGTACCCCAGAGAGGGTGGTGCTCAGTGGACCAAGGGGTGCCCTGACCTCTCCTCTGGGATTGCAGAGTGTTGCTGTCATGGCCCCGGACAGGCAGAGGCTGTGAAATACGTGGGCACCTGCAGCAGGTGACCCTGACCCTGACCTTGGCGGTGCGGCCAAAGACGCCTGCTCTTCTCTGGGTGCAGGGTGGAAGGGCCTTTGGCCGCAAGTTCCTGCCTGTGCTTGGCAGACCCTCTGCCTAGATGCAGATGATGGCTCCTGGCTGAAGCCTTCTGCAGTCTCAGGCTCAGGGCCAGGCAGTTGACCTGAGAATACCTGTCTCCTGCCTGAGAGGATGTCTGCCCCAGGACACACAGAGGCCCAGCTGGTGGGCGGTGAGCACCCCTGCGCCGGGCGCCTGGAGGTGAGGCGCGGCCTGACCTGGGGCACCATCTGTGACACAGACCTGGACCTGGCCACAGCCCACGTGGTGTGCCGGGAGCTGCAGTGTGGGGCGGCGGTGTCCACACCCAAGGGTTCCCGCTTCGGCCGGGGCTCGGGGCCGGTGTGGTCGGAGACCTTCCACTGTGCAGGCAACGAGTCGCTGCTGTTCCACTGCCCGCGGGGAAATGGGAGCCAGTGTGGGCCCGGCCATGACGCAGGGCTCAGGTGCTCAGGTGAGGTCCTGTGTGTGGGCTCTGAAGGCTCATCCCTGCCTTGTTCTCTGCCAAATCCCTTCATGCCCTAAAGTTGCCTCTGGCTGGTAGGTGTGGGTGCTTTTGATATTTGCTTCTGTTGCTTGAAAGAAGCAGGGAAGAGACTGGGTGTAGAGTGATGTGCCCCAAGGCTGCAGCTAAGATCAGATTCTTCTAGAGAGCTGTATGAGCTGCATGCTGAGGCAGAGGAGGGCAGAGGAGCTGGTGAGAGCAAGGCTGGGCTCTGTGCCCACCCCACTGGGTGTGAAGGAAGGAAATGACCACAGCCAGCCATGTGCTGGGTCTGCTGTCTGGGAGCCACACTGACTCCTCCTCTCCCCCAGAGTTCAGGCTGGTCAATGGCAGCAGCAGCTGTGAGGGCCGTGTGGAGCTCCAGGTGCAGGGGTCCTGGGCGCCCCTCTGTGCCACCCACTGGGACATAGCAGACGCCACCGTCCTCTGCCACCAGCTCAACTGCGGCAACGTGGTGGCTGCACCTCGAGGAGGCCATTTTGGGGACGGGGACGCTGCCATCTGGCCTGACGCATTTCACTGTGAGGGGACAGAACCCTACTTGTGGAATTGCCCAGTAAGCACCCTGGGGGCCCCGGCCTGTGCCCCGGGAAACTCAGCCTCCGCAGTCTGCTCAGGTGGGTGCAGCCAGGGCTGTGGAGGAGGAGGGTGAGTGAGAGGCATGGACAGAGGGGGTGGAGAGGGAGGGGCCCTGCTGTGGGGTGGTTCTGGGCCCCTCCCGCGGACACCCTGGGTCCCCTGTGCGTCCCCATCCCCAGGTCTGCCCCACGGCCTGCGGCTGAGGGAAGGACAGAGCCGCTGTGATGGCCGCGTGGAGGTCTCCCTGGAGGGCGTGTGGGGCCGCGTCCTGGACGATGCCTGGGACCTGCGCGGCGCGGACGTGGTGTGCCGGCAGCTCGGGTGCGGAGCGGCCGAACAAGCCTATGACGCACCTGCCCCCAGCCGCGGGTCGGTCCAGGTGTCGCTGAGCCGCGCGCGCTGTCTGGGCACCGAGACCCGCCTGACTCAGTGCAACGTGTCCGCGACCCTGCAGGAGCCCGCGGGAACCTCGCGGGACGCCGGCGTGGTGTGCTCTGGTGAGGGCAGAACCGCATCCCCAGGGGCCCGTCGCCGCGCGGTCCTGGGCGCCCTGACTCTGTCTCTCCACAGGGAGCCTCGGGGTGCGGCTGGCCGCGGGGCCGGGGCGCTGTGCGGGGCGCGTGGAGGTGCTGCACGGGGGCGCGTGGGGCACCGTGTGTGACGACGCCTGGGACCTGCAGGACGCGCACGTGGTCTGCAGGCAGCTGGGCTGTGGCCGTGCCCTGAGCGCCCTGGGGGCCGCACACTTCGGAGCCGGGGCAGGGCGCATCTGGCTGGACGAGCTGGGCTGCCAGGGCCACGAGTCTGCTCTGTGGCAGTGCCCGTCGGCGGGCTGGGGCCAGCACGACTGCAGGCACAAGGAGGACGCCGGCGTCTTCTGCTCAGGTC
>NW_016890055.1:0-1829 GCF_001698545.2 Rhinopithecus bieti | reverse complement strand
ACACACACACACACACACACACACACACACACACACAGTTAAATAATTACTACAGTCAAGCCAATGAACATTCTACCATCTCGCAAAGTTACGCTTGGTTTCGTGGTAAGAGCACCTAAAATCTACTTTCCTAGCAAATTTCCAGTGTACAATCCCATATTATTAACTACATTCCTCCTGCTGTATGTTGGGTTTCTAGATTTATTCATCCTGCACAGTTGTGTGCCCTTTGGCCTACTTCTCCCCATTCCCCGCCAGCTGCCCCTGATAACCACATTCTATTGTTTTATGTAGTTGACTTTTTTTTTTTTTTTGCTCCCATATGTAAGTGGGATCATGCAGAATTTGTCTTTTCATTCCTGGTTTATTTCATTTAACATAATGTCCTCCAGGTTCATCCATGTTGTCACGGATCACAGAATTTCCTTCTTGTTTGAAGCTGAACAGGATTCCATAGCATCTATGTACTACATTTCTGTTTTATTTTTTTAAATTGACAATCTTCGTACATCTGTATGGGGTACATAGTGGTGTTTCAATCCGTGTAATGTGTAGTGGTAAGATCAGGGTGATTAGCAAACAATCATCTCAGACATGTTTATTTCTTCGTGTTGGGAACATTCAATATCCTCCGTCCAGCGATTTGAAACCAAATAATAGACTGTTAATTACGGTCACCCTATGGCGCTACAGAACGCTAGATTTATTCCTCTTATCCAGCTGTAATTTTGTATCTTTACAGATCTCCTCCTGTCCCTCCCTCCCCAACCCTTCCCAACCTCTAGTATCCTCTGTTCTGCTTTTACTTCTAGGAGATCAACTTTTTTAAAGCTTCCATTTGTGAGTGAGAACATGGGGTGTTTAACTTCTGTTCCTAGCTTGTTTCACTTAACACAGTGTCCTCCAGTTCCATCTGTATTGCTGCAAATAATGGGATTTTATTATTATTATTATTATTTTGTTTTGTTTTGTTTTTTTAAATGGCTGAGTAACTGCTGTGTTTTCTGTATCCATGTATCTGTTGTTGGACATTTACACTGATTCCACATCTTGGCTATTGTCAGTAGTGCTGCGGTGAACCTGGGCGTGCAGATGTCTCTGCTGTGCTGATTTCATTTCCTCTGGGTCTATACCCAGCAGTGGGATTGCTGGATTGTGTTGTAGCTCTGCTTTAAATTTTCCAAAAAAGCTTCACACTGTTTCTATAACTGATCTCAGCGCTGGGACCCCTGAGTCTAGTCCCCTCCTTCTGAGACTGCCCGTGGTGTCCAGGCAGGGCACTCCTTGGCCTGACTGTGCTTGCCTTGCAGAGTCGGTGGCTCTGAGGCTGCGAGGTGGGACCTGCTGCTGTGCTGGGTGGCTGGATGTGTTCTACAATGGGACCTGGGGCGCCGTGTGCAGCAATGCCCTGAAGGACCTCTCCTTGTCCATCATCTGCAAGCAGCTGGGGTGTGGGGAGTGGGGATGGCTGGAGAACAGGCCCTTCCCCTCTGCCGGCACCGGGACCGCCTGGGTGGACAACATCCAGTGCCGTAGGCTGCGCAACTCCACTCTGTGGCAATGCCCTTCCCATCCGTGGCACCCGCATTCCTGTGACCTTCGAGAGCAGGCCTGGATTACCTGTGCAGGTGGGCATTGGAGGTCTCTGGGGTGCCCGGGAAGAGGTTCATCTGTCCTGACAGGTCACTGGCAGGGGATGCCATCGAATCAGAGCTTGGGCCTGGGGTCACTGGGATCCACAGCCTTGTTTCTGAAGCTTCTCCAGGCACCGATGCGCTCAGAGCTGCTGTTTAACCTGCAGGATTGTCAGAGGACAGGCCACAGGCTGC
>NW_016890054.1:0-261 GCF_001698545.2 Rhinopithecus bieti | reverse complement strand
CAGGTTTGTTACAGAGGTATACGTGTGCCGTGTTGGTTTGCTGCACCCATCACCTAGTCATTTACATTAGGTATTTCTCCTAATGCTATTCCTCCCCAGCCCCCGAACCCCTGACAGGCCCTGGTGTGTGATGTTTCCCTCCCTGTGTCCATGTGTTCTCATTGTTCAGCTCCCACTTATGAGTGAGAACATGTGGTGTTTGGTTTTCTGTCCTTGTGTTACTTTGCTGAGAATGATGGTTTCCAGTTTCATCCATGTCCC
>NW_016890053.1:0-263 GCF_001698545.2 Rhinopithecus bieti | reverse complement strand
CGTCTGGTTTCTGTGAATGCTGGGCCTGTGGGAATGGCAGATGTGGGTATCTCTGACTTCTGTGGATGGTGGCCCCATGGGAATGGCAGATCTGGGACATGTCTGACTTCTGTGGATGCTGGCCCTGTGGGAATGGCAGATCTGGAGCATCTTTGGTCTCTGTGGGTGGAGGCCTCATGGGAGTGGCAGATCTGGGATGTCCCTGGCTTCTGTGGATGCTGGGCCCCATTGGGAGTGGCAGATCTGGGACATCCCTGGCTTCT
>NW_016890052.1:0-1565 GCF_001698545.2 Rhinopithecus bieti | reverse complement strand
ATAGATATTATATATACATATATATATATATATCTACACACACATATATATATTTTTTGAAACAGAGTTTTGTTCTTGTCGCCCAGGCTGGAGTGCAATGGCACGATCTCGGCTCACTGCAACCTCTGCCTCACGTATTCAAGTGAATCTCCTGCCTTAGCCTCCCAAGTAGCTGAGATCACAGGCACCCACCACCATGCCCAGCCAATTTTGTATTTTAGTAGAGATGGGGTTTTGCCATGTTGGCCAGGCTGGTCTTGAACTCCTGACCTTGTGACCAGCCACCTCAGCCTCCCAAAGTGCTGAGATTACAGGCGTGAGCCACTGCACCCAGACTTTATTTTATTTATAAAATTATAAGAACTTTTCACCATGTTCATAACAAATATTTGTCTATAGATTTATTTTCCTTTCTAATACCTTTGACTGTTATTGGAATCAGATTAATGCTGGTCTCATAAAGTGAGTCAGTATGTAGTCCCTTCTTTCCAGTTTCTTGAATAGTTTGTATAGAATGAATGAATGTTATTTCTTCTTTAAATGGCTGATAGAATTCTTTTTTAAAACCTTAAGAAGTAAATTTTATTAAAATAGGCCCAATGACACTTATTAAAATAAAATAATGTTCCTGTAATGTTTACAAAACATAGCCTATTATGTTTAATAATCTTTAATGTTGCAGTCAGAACCAAGAACACTGTATTGTTACATATGTCCTTCCTCATTGGAAATAGACAACTGTGACAATTACATAGCATCCAAACAACATTGTAAGTAAGTATAAACATTGTGTCAGCTCACAGCAATTTGTTTAATTTGTATTCTCTTTTAAAATATGAACTAAATTCATATCCTTTCACATTTTCACAGTGGAAATATCTATTCAACCTGAACTGTTTCTTCTTTTTTTTCTTTTGTAACTTTTATTTTAAGTTGAGGGGTACACTGCAGATTGGTTATATGGTAAACTTATGTCACGGGGTTTGTTGTGCAGATTATTTCACCACCCAGATATTAAGCCTAGTACCTGTTAGTTATTTTCCTTATCCTCTCCTTCCTCCTACCCTTCATCCTCCATTAAAGCTCAGTGTCTTTTGTTTCTTTCTGGGTGTCCATGTCTTCTCATCATTTAGCTCCCACTTACAAGTAAAATGTGTGGTGTTTGGTTTTCTGTTCCTGCATTAGTTTGCTAAGGATAATGGCCTCCAGCTCTGTGTATGTTCCTGCAAAGGACATGATCTCATTCTTTTTTATGGCTGCATAGTATTCCATGGTGTGTATGTAACACATTTTCTTTATCTAGTCATTTGTGTAATTGTTAATTGAAGCTATCTGAGACTGCAATTTTCATTGTGGGAAGATTTTACTATGAATAAATACCTATTTATTCTTGAGTGAACTTTAAGAGTTTAAGGAAACTCATCCATTTATTTTAAGTTGTCAAATATATTAGCATAGAATGAGTCATTCACTTTTATTCTTTTATTATTGAATCTGTAGTAATAGTACTTCTCTTATCCTTGACATAAGTTATTCTATTTTCTCTTTTTTAACTTTTGTTTTAT
>NW_016890051.1:0-260 GCF_001698545.2 Rhinopithecus bieti | reverse complement strand
TTCTTTTCTTTTCTTTTAATTTCCTTTGTGTTTTAAAAAATTTTTTATACTTTATGTTCTAGGGTACATGTGCACAATGTGCAGGTTTGTTTCATATGTACACATGTGCCATGTTGGTGTGCTGCACCCGTTAACTCGTCATTTACATTAGGTATATCTCCTAATGCTATCCCTACCCCTACCCCTCCCCACAATCGGACTCAGTGTGTGATGATCCTCTTCCTGTGTACAAGTGATTTCATTGTTCAATTCCCACCTAT
>NW_016890050.1:0-1570 GCF_001698545.2 Rhinopithecus bieti | reverse complement strand
TGTGACTGTGGGTGTCTCTGTAGTGTGTTTACGGGACGTGGATCCCTGTGTGGCATTGTGTGTCTGGCGTGTGTTGTGGTGCGTGTGTTGTAGGTAGGTCGCTGTGTGCTGTGTGTTTCTGGCAATGGGGTCCGTTTCCTGCCTGAGCCCTTCCTGGCGCATCGCTCCGCGGCTCTCACTGCCTGCGGTCTGCTGCCCCCCGGTGGCCGTGTGCTGCCAGGCTTCTCTGAGGTCAGGCCCCACCCTCATCGTGGGACCAGGGTTGGGTCCAGTTCAGGTGGGTGGCAGGGCCAGCGGTCCATGTGCAGCCCAGGGGCGCAGTACACAGGGGTGGCGTACAGGTGCATGTCCTGCCTGGTGGAAGGTGGGCACCTTGAGCCCCAGGTGCATACTGTGTTGGCTCACACGTCCTGTCCGGGTGCTTGGTGTGAGGGTGGTTACAGCTGCACAGGTGCAGCTGTTGACACGCACATAGTCTCATGTACTCTGGTGAGTTTTGTTTGTGTGTGCAAGCTTGGGGCCTGATAGTTTCTGGCCCAAGGACAGTGGCTGGGGCTGCCATGTGGATGGGGCTGCCATGTGGACGGGGGGCCCCATTGGGGTCTGGGCATCCAGGAGGCACCCGCTGACCCAGACCTTGCTCTCCCCACCCAGGACTTTGACCAGCTGCTGGAGACCCTGCGGGCCGCCCTCTCCAAAGACCCACGCACTGGCTTCGTGTTCAGCTGCCTCAGCGGCCAGGGCCGTACCACGACTGCGATGGTGGTGGCTGTCCTGGCCTTCTGGCACATCCAGGTACGTGTGGCCTCTCCAGGGAGATTAGAAATTTGCCCAGAGGGGAGTGGACTCTCAGGTCCCAGGCACACAGGTCCTGCAGGAGGGTATGAGGGGCACAGACAGCCTGGTGTGGTCCCAGAGCCCCTTCCATCAGTTTTGGGCAGCCCCTCAGTCCTCCTCAGCAAGGAGCTCCTGGCATTGGGAGGGGCTTCTGTCTTAGCAGCTGTCCTCCCTCAGGGCTTCCCCGAGGTGGGTGAGGAGGAGCTCGTGAGTGTGCCTGATGCCAAGTTCACTAAGGGTGAATTTCAGGTGAGCATGCCCTGCGGGGTCCCTGGGGCACCTTGGGATGGGAGGGGAGGAGGAGGACTCCTGCTCACAGGTCTAGGGGTCCTCAAAGCACGTCCCAATGCTGTCACCTCTGCCACCTCATCATATCAGTGCTTCCCTGTTCCCATTTTATAGATGAGCCCAGCAAGGCATGGGACAGCTTGGCTCTGGGGCCCTGGCAGATGGCTGGCCATGGAGATGTGGGCTGGGCCCCTCCCTGCCCAGCCTTGCTGCTGGGCTCCTGTGTGCCTTGGGGAGGTCACTGGCCACCGTCTTGTCTGGGTAATGTTGATAAGAACCTCTCAGCACCTTCAACCCAGCTGTGGTTGATGACCTTGTGTGGGTCACCAGCCTACTCTGCTCTGCGTGTTCCCCTATTTCAGATTAGGGTACTGGATGGCCAGCCACAAACATTCCAGATATAGTCATCCATGTATTGTGCACCTACCACATGCCACAGGCCTTC
>NW_016890049.1:0-235 GCF_001698545.2 Rhinopithecus bieti | reverse complement strand
CCCCACCTCTCCCTATCCTCACCTGCTCCACCTGCCCCTGTCCCCACCTGTCCCTGTCCCCAACCTGCCCCACCTGTTCCTGTCCCCACCTGTCCCTATCCCCACCTGTCTTTGTCTCCACCTGCTCCTGTCCCCACCTGCCCTACCTGCCCCTGTCCTCACCTGTCCCACTTGCCCCTGTCCCTCACCTGCCCAACTAGCCTGTGTCCCCCGCCTGCCCCTCTGGTCCCTGCCA
>NW_016890048.1:0-896 GCF_001698545.2 Rhinopithecus bieti | reverse complement strand
TAATATATATTTTATATTTTTTTAAAACTCCAATTTACTGTGAGATCACAGTAAAATAATGCTATCATTTAAAATCAAGTTAAGACACTCCCTGCTATCCTTGGGTGAAATTGCCAAATATATGTGCAATCATTTTTTACTTATTTTCCATGAGCTGGTTTACAGGATTGTGATTGTTAATATTGAGTGTTAACTTGATTGGATTGAAGGATGCAAAATATTGTTCCTGGGTGTGTCTGTGAGGGTGTTGCCAAAGGAGATTAACATTTGAGTCAGTGGACTGGGAGAGGCAGACCCACCCTCAATTCAGGTGGGCACCACCTAGCATGACTAGGATAAAAGCAGGCAGAGGAATGTGGAAGGGCTAGACTGTCCTGAGTCTTCTGGCCTCCATCTTTCTCCCATGCTGGATGCTTCCTGCCCTTGAACATTAGACTCCAAGTTCTTCAGCTTTTGGACTCCTGGACTTACACCAGTGATTTGTCAGGGGCTCTCAGACTGTCAGCCACAGGCTGAAGGCTACACTATCAGCTTCCCTGCTTTTGAGGTGTTCAGACTCAGACCAGCTTCCTGGCTTCTCAGCTTACAGATGGCCTACTGTGGGACTTCACCTTGTGACTGTGTAAGTCAATTCTCCTAACAAACTCCCCTTCATATATTCATCTATCCTATTAGTTCTGTCCCTTCTAGAGAACCCTGACTAATACAGATTTTGGTACCAGTGATACAGGAGTTATTAAGAAAGAATTTTAGGCAGTTAGTAAGGGTAAAAGTTCTCATTAGAAATTTTCTTGTAATTAGAAACAACCACCCCAATCATCTCTTTTCTTTTTTTTTTTTTTTAATTATTATTACACTTTAAGTTCTGGGATACATGTGCACAACGTGCAGGTTTG
>NW_016890047.1:0-234 GCF_001698545.2 Rhinopithecus bieti | reverse complement strand
CCCTTTTCTTTCTTTCTTCCTTCCTTCCTTCTTTCCTTCCTTCCTTCCTTCCTTCTTTCCTTCCTTCCTTCCTTCCTTTCTTTCTTCCTCCCTCCCTTCTTTCTTCCCTTCACTCCTTCCTTCCCTTTTTTTCCTGTCACTCTTGATGATGGTTTAACTGGAAATAACATCTTTTGTTCTTAAGACAAAGAAAATAAATATTACTTTAATGTTTCCTGGTCTTTATTATTGCTA
>NW_016890045.1:0-234 GCF_001698545.2 Rhinopithecus bieti | reverse complement strand
GAGACAGAGTCTCACTCTGTCACCCAGGCTGGAGTGCAGTGGCATGATCTAGGCTCACTGCAAGCTCCACCTCCCAGGTTCACACCATTCTCCTGGCTCAGCCTCCTGAGTAGCTGAGACTACAGGTGCCCGCCACCATGCTCGGCTAATTTTTTTTGTATTTTAGTAGAGACGGGGTTTTGCCGTGTCACCCAGGATGGTCTCGATCTCCTGACCTCATGATCCGCCCACCTC
>NW_016890044.1:0-471 GCF_001698545.2 Rhinopithecus bieti | reverse complement strand
TTTTGGGCTGAGATGGTGGGATTTTCTAAATATACAATCATGTCATCTGCATACAGAGACAATTTGACCTCCTCTCTTCCTGTTTGAATACTCTTTATTTCTTTGTCTTGCCTGATTGCCCTGGCCAGAACTTCCAATACTGCATTGAATAGCAATGGTGAGACAGGACATCCTTGCCTTGTGCCAGTTATCAAAGGAATCTGCTTCCAGTTGTTGCCCATTCAGTATGATATTGGCTTTGGGTTTGTCATAAATAGCTCTTATTATTTTGAAATATGTTCCATCGATACCTAGTTTATTGAGAGTTTTAACATGAAGGGGTGTTGAATTTTGTTTAAGGCCTTTTCTGTATCTATTGAGATAATCATGTTGTTTTGTCATTGGTTCTGTTTATGTGATAGATTATATTTATTAATTTGCATATGTTGAACCAGCCTTGTATCCCCGGGATGAAACCAACTTGATCGTGAT
>NW_016890043.1:0-473 GCF_001698545.2 Rhinopithecus bieti | reverse complement strand
GGGTGAACTATTCGCGGGGAGGTCAGCAATGTCAGTTACCTTGTAGTGGCGTTTACTCAAGACCTTTGTCATTTAATCTGTTCTAAATAAATGTGAACTTCACTGGGTGATCAGAGCCTCTGCTGTTAACTCTTTATCTGACCCTTCTAGGTGTCCGTGAGTGACTTGGCCACCTAGCCTGCTCTTTCACTGGATATTTGTGTCTGAGTGTATTTGTTCATCCATTGCTGGGTCAGGGTCTGCCAGTTGAACCCAGACAGTTGGTGCCCCATGTGAGGACCTGACATGTTGGTGCCCAGGTCTGAGGTATACCTGCAAATAATTGTGACAGAACCTTTGAAAACTAAGAAGAAGACTGTGCAGTTGGTAAGCCAGTAAGTCGATAAGTCAGTAAGTTAGTAGGTCATCGTTGCCCGCTTGGGATCTCCAATTTTGAGGGAATTGTTCAGGGTAGGCTTTTATCACAGGACAAT
>NW_016890042.1:0-1753 GCF_001698545.2 Rhinopithecus bieti | reverse complement strand
GGCTGCGACGCTCCGCGGGCGGCTACAGAGAGTAAAATCCTCTCTTTTTTAGCTGTTTTGAAATATAC
Source organism: Rhinopithecus bieti (assembly GCF_001698545.2). Taxonomy (NCBI): domain Eukaryota; kingdom Metazoa; phylum Chordata; class Mammalia; order Primates; family Cercopithecidae; genus Rhinopithecus; species Rhinopithecus bieti. Next base: position 1,685 of record NW_016890042.1, on the reverse strand, counting down.
ATAATAATAGCCAATCTAAGAGTTGTGATGTGATATCTCATTGTGGTTTTAATTTGCATTTCTCTGATGATTAAATTTGTTGAATATTTTAAAATATATCTATTGACTTTTGTGTGTCTTCTTTTGAAAATGTCTACTCAAATCATTTGCCCATTTTACTAACTTATTTATTTATTTTAGAGACAGGGTTTTGTTCTGTTGCCTAGGCTGGAGTGTAGTGATGGGATCATGGCTCACTGTAGCCTTGAGCTCCTGGGCTCAAGCCATCTTCCCACTTTAGTCCCCAAGCAGTTGGGACTACACGTGCATGCCATTATGCCCGTGTAATTTTTTAGTATTTTGTAGAAATGTGGTCTCATTATGTTTTCCAGGCTGGTCTTCAATTCTTGGACTCAGGTAATCCACCCACCTTGGTTTCCCAAAGTGCTGGGATTACAGGCTTGAGTCATTGCACTTGACCCCACTGCTCATTTTAAGTAGAATTATTTATTTTCTTGTTATTGAGTAAGCTGAGTTTCTATATATTTTGTATATTAGCCCCTATGTCTGATTTGCAAATATTTTCTCCCAATCCGTGGATTGTCTCTTGACTCTATGACTTGTTTCCTTTGCCGTGCAGAAGGTTTTAGGTTGTCAGAATCTCATTTGTCTGCTTTGGCTTTCATTGCCTGTGCTTTTAGGATCATATCCAATAAATCTTTGCCTAGACCAATGACATGGAGTTTTCTCAGGTCTTATGCTTAAGGCTTTCATTCATTTTGAATTAATTCTTGTATAAGGTGAGATTACAGTTCACTTTTATTCTTTTGCATATGAATATCCAGTTTTCCCAACACCCTTTGCTGAAGAGTGCTTTCCCCATTGTATGTTCTTGGCACCTTTGTCAAAATCAATTGACTATAGATGTGTGGGCTTATTTCATGGTTTTCTATCCTTTTCCTCTAATCAATGTGTCTGTTTTATGCCAATGGTATGCTGTTTTGCTTACTATAGCTTTGTAACATATTTTGCAATTCAATAGTGTGATGCCTCCAGTTTTATTCTTTTGGTTAAGATTGCTTTGGCTATTTGGGGTCTTTTGTGGTTCCATACAAATTTTGAGATTTTTTTTTCTGTTTCTGTGAAAATGAGATAAAACTTTTGATAAGGATTGCACTGAATCTGTATATTGCTTTGGGTAGTATGGACATTTTACCACTATTAGTTTTCCAATCCATGAACATGGGATATTTTGCATTTATTTGTGTCATCTTCAATTTCTTTCATCAGTGATTTATAGTTTTCAGTATATAGATGTTTCTCTTCCTTGGTTAAATTTTTTCCTAAGTATTTTATTTTTTGATGCTACTGTAAATGGATTGTTCTCTTAATTTCTTTTCAGGTAGTTTGTTGGTAGTATATAGAAATGCCACTGATTTTGCATGTTGATTTTGTATCCTGAAAGTTTACTGAATTTATCAGTTCTTGCACTTTTGTACTGAAGTTTTAGGATTTTCTAGATGTAAGATTATGCCATCAAGAAACAGACAATTTCACTTCATCCTTTCCTATATGAATGCATCCTTTTCTATGTGAATATTCCTATATGAATATTTTCTTTCTTTAGCCTAATTGCTCTTACTAGGACTTCCAGTACTCTGTTGAATAGAAACAGTCAGAGGGAGCATTCTTATCTTCTTTCTGAT
>NW_016890041.1:0-235 GCF_001698545.2 Rhinopithecus bieti | reverse complement strand
TGTTGGCCAGGATGGTCTCTATCTCCTGACCTCGTGATCCACCCACCTCGGCCTCCCAAAGTGCTGGGATTACAGGTGTGAGCCACTGCACCCAGCCCAGATTATCTTTTTAATATGTTGTTGGATTTGGTTAGCTAGTATTTTGTTAAGGATTTTAGCATCTGAGTTCATCAAGGATATCAGTCTGTGGTTTTCTTTTTCTGGTTGTCCTTTCCTGGTTTTGGTATTAGGGTGA
>NW_016890040.1:0-234 GCF_001698545.2 Rhinopithecus bieti | reverse complement strand
CAATCCCATTACAGGGTGTTATAAATCATTCTACTATAAAGACACATGCACACAAATGTTTATTGCAACACTGTTCACAATAGCAAAGACTTGGAACCAACCCAAATACCTATCAATGATAGACTGGATAAAGAAAATGTGGCACATATACACGATGCAGTACTGTGCAGCCATAAAATGGATGAGTTCATATATTTGCAGGGACATATTTGAAGCTGGAAGCCGTCATTATCA
>NW_016890039.1:0-472 GCF_001698545.2 Rhinopithecus bieti | reverse complement strand
ATTAGGAAAAGCCCATGAATTATTCAATGATGTCTACCATAACTCAGGGAAAGGAAGAAAATCCTTCTGCCTTCCTTGAGTGGCTATGGGAGGCCCTAAGAAAATATCCTCACCTGTCACCCAACTCACTAAAGGGTCAATTGATCCTAAAAGGTAAGTTTATTACTCAATCAGCCACAGATATCAGGAGAAAGCTCCAAAAGTGAGCCCTGGGCCCTGAACAAAATCTAGAGGCATTATTAAGGCTGGCAACAGTGGTGTTCTATAATAGGGACTAAGAGGAATAGGCCCAAAAGGAAAAGCGAGATCAGAGAAAGGCCACAGCCTTAGTTATGGTCCTCAGACAAACAAACCTTGGTGGTTAAAAGAGGACAGAAAATGGAGCAGGCCAGTCACCTGTTAGGGCTTGTTATCAGAGTGGTTTACTAGGACACTTTAAAAAAGATTGTCCAGGCCGGGCGCGGTGGCTCAA
>NW_016890038.1:0-412 GCF_001698545.2 Rhinopithecus bieti | reverse complement strand
CCTCAGAATCGTCCCTTAATATTCAAGTGATTTTGTGGCTTCTATTATGCTAATCCATATAGATGAGTTAGAACTTTTATTAATAAGCCATTTTATTTGTATTTCTGATATTTTGCCATAAATTAAGCAGCAATTACAATAGAAACCAGAGTCAAAATGGATTATTGCATTTTAAGAAGTAGATATGCATTAGGGTCTTAGTATTATCGTTATAATTGAGAATAAACTTTTATACTGAATTTTCTTGTAGTTGAGATAAAATTCTATTGTCTTGTAATAAGAGAAACCCCATGGACCACTTATAATAAGCAATCAAATTCATTTGAGGCCAACCTCTTTAAATTTAGAGCCCACTTCCTTAGTGACCCACGCAGAGCAGGAGTGCCTGACATTGGCGTCTGGGATCTTGGGA
>NW_016890037.1:0-410 GCF_001698545.2 Rhinopithecus bieti | reverse complement strand
TATGTTAGCTTTTGAATTTGTTTCCTCGTGCTTCTCTAGTTCTTTTAATTGTGATGTTAGGGTGTCGATTTTACATCTTTCCTGCTTTCTCCTGTCTGCATTTAGTGCTATACATTTTCCTCTAAATAGTGCTTTAGCTGTGTCCCAGAGATTCTGGTATGTTGTGTCTTAGTTCTCATTGGTTTCAAAGAACTTATTTATTTCAGCCTTAATTTCATTATTTATCCAGTAGTAATTCAGGAGCAGGCTGTTCAGTTTTCATGTACTCGGGTAGTTTTGAATGAATTTCTTAATCCTGAGTTCCAATTTGATTGCCCTGTGGTCTAAGAGATTTTTTTTTTTGATTTCTTTTTTTTTTTTTTTTTTTTTTGAGTTGGAGTCTTGTTCTGTCGCCCAGGCTGGAGTGCAGT
>NW_016890036.1:0-412 GCF_001698545.2 Rhinopithecus bieti | reverse complement strand
CCTGACCTTGTGATCCGCCCGTCTCGGCCTCCCAAAGTGCTGGGATTACAGGCTTGAGCCACCGCGCCCGGCCTTACAATAAATCTTAAGTCATGAAACATGAAATGAGAAGTAGACTTCAAAGGGAATTTATTTATTTATTTATTTATTTATTTATTTATTGATTGATTGATTGATTGATTGATTTTTTGAGACGGAGTCTCACTCTGTCGCCCAGGCTGGAATGCACAGGCTGGAGTGCAGTGGCCGGATCTCAGCTCACTGCAAGCTCCGCCTCCCGGGTTCACGCCATTCTCCTGCCTCAGCCTCCCGAGTAGCTGGGACTACAGGCGCCCGCCACCTCGCCCGGCTAGTTTTTTGTATTTTTAGTAGAGACGGGGTTTCACTGTGTTAGCCAGGATGGTCTCGATCT
>NW_016890035.1:0-1559 GCF_001698545.2 Rhinopithecus bieti | reverse complement strand
TAACCTAGGACAAAAATTTACCATTACATAGATTATAGAATTGTAGAAATAATTAAAATTTAAAAGTTAAATTACATGTTATATTTTGAAATATCGCTTCACAATTTACAGTTGTATTAATTACCTTCTTTGTTTTCAGCATAAAACCACTTAAGAAGAGGTAATTACAAGAGATAATTACAAGAGGTAATTAATACAAAGTATTTACCAAAATGTGAGAGTTTAGTTTTAATAATATCTTATCTAACTGGTTTTGCATTGAAATAGTATAGGTTGTTTCTATTCTGTGTGGCAAAAGCGAAGTATAAATTATTGTATAAATTCTGCTTCTTCCAAGAAATAGAGAAAAAAAGAATAAATCATGGGGCCGGCAATGATTGATTAACGAAAATAATACATAGCAACTAAATAGAAACCTGTAAATAAATATGCTAACAATTGAGACAGAGATGCCCTAAAAGCAGACACTGAAGAAATGTATTGTGTGAGAAAAAAGTCTGGGGTAAATCATTTTAAAAGGTGAAGGAGGAGGGAGAAACAAACAAGAGACATAACCAGTCAATCAAGTATGAGCTTCAGTCATGAAAGAAAAGAAAACAACTACTATATAAGACGTGATGAAATACACAAAATACAGACTTCTGTTCATAATATATTCCTATAATCCTGGTCAGTATTTACATTACAATTAGTTATTTTAATACCTGTGTAATAAAGATTTTAATTTCATTATTATAAATTAAGACACTCAATTAATTAAACATGGTCTTCAGTCAATACCTAAAAGCTAGAACATTTTACTACAGAGAAAAAATTTAAAAGGAATGTTTCATAAACTTTTCACCTGAAGAAAGTATTGGTAATAGGAATTCTAAAGAGTAATGTATTCCTTGAAATGATATGCTTAATAGAACTTGAGTTTCAGCCAGGTGCGGTGGCTCATGCCTGTAATCCCAGCACTTTGGGAGGCCGAGGCTGGCAGATCATGAGGTCAAGAAATTGAGACCATCCTAGCCAACATAGTGAAACCCTGTTTATACTAAAATACAAAATTAGCTGGGTGTGATGGCACGCGCCTGTAGTCCCAGCTACGCAGGAGGATGAGGCAGGAGAATTGCTTGAACCCAGAAGGCGGAGGTTGCAGTGAGCCGAGATCATGCCACTGCACCCCAGCCTGGGCAACAGAGTGAGACTCTGTCTCAAAAAAAGAAAAGAAAAAAGAAAAAAAAGAACATGAATTGAGACTACAATATATTAACATTTTTTAAATCTAAACTCCACTTGGAGGATACTAGAAAATACAGTGTAACCTTCTTTCCTATTTACTACCTATCTCTGATTTATTGCCTTCTTATTTAAGACATTTTCTTAAGATAACTCACATGAATTTGTGCATTCTAAATATTAAAAGAAAATACAAATTGAAGCCATATTTTGAAAATGCATTAGATTTGATTATACAATATGCATATTATCTTACTTGTAGTATTTCATTACATACAAATTAATTTATCTGCTTATTTATTCACATTGAAAACCTCTTAAAATGCCTTTTATAG
>NW_016890033.1:0-469 GCF_001698545.2 Rhinopithecus bieti | reverse complement strand
GAGGAATCGCCACACTATCTTCCACAATGGTCGAACTAATTTCCACCCCACCAACAGTGTAAAATTGTTCCTATTTCTTGACATCCTCTCCAGCATCTATTGTTTTCTGACTTTTAATGATTGGCATTCTAACTGGCATGAGATGGTATCTTATTGTGGTTTAGATTTGCATTTCTCTAATGACCAGTGATGATGAGCTTTTTTTCATATGTTCGTTGGCCACATAAATGTCTTCTTTTGAGAAGTGTCTCTTCATCTCCTTCACCCACTTTTGTTGGAGTTGTTTTTTTCTTCTAAATTTGTTTAAGTTCCTTGTATACTCTGGATATTAGCCCTTTATCAGATGGATAGATTGCAAAATGTTCTCCCATTCTGTTGGTTGCCTGTTCACACCGATAGTTTCTTTTGCTGTGCAGAAGCTCTTTAGTTTAATTATATTCCATTTGTCAACTTTGGCTTTGTTGCAATT
>NW_016890032.1:0-473 GCF_001698545.2 Rhinopithecus bieti | reverse complement strand
GATATATATCATATATATCAGATATCTGATATATATGATATCTGATATGATATATATCATATATATCAGATATCTGATATATATGATATATGATATGATATATATCAGATATCATATATAGAAATGCATAGAGCTAAATGACTTGCCTAAGATCGCACAGTGAGCAGCCACTAGAAACCATTATTTCCTTATATTATATGATGTAATTATATATAATAATACATGATATATATGATATACATGATATATAACATAATATATGATATATGATATATATTACTCTATTATATAATATATGGTATATATTGTATATGATATATATGATGGTATTACATATGATATGTATATTATATGATATGCATGTATTTTATGGTATACAATATAACAGTATATGTGATATATATGATATATTAATATATAAATGCATATAATTTATATAAATATATGAATATATAATTTATATAAATATATAT
>NW_016890031.1:0-471 GCF_001698545.2 Rhinopithecus bieti | reverse complement strand
CTCAATTATTTGTGTATGTTTTTTTTCAATTTGCTCATTATAATAAAAAATACTGGACTTTTATTTTATAGGTACAGATATATGTGATGAACACGTATATATTACACACACTCCTACCTTAGGAAGAAGTTATCCTCTGTTTTTTATTATCTCCTGCCTCCCTCCCACACACACCCTTTTGTTGTTATTGTTAGGAAAAAAAATGAAGATAGATTAATCTTGTCAGTGTATTTAAACTACAAGGAGCAATTAAGTTTGTCTGATGCAATGTGAGACCATTTTCTAAATTTAAAATTTAAAATGTTTGTGTCCTGAAAGAACTTGAAAATCTGTTAACTAGCCATGGAAAATATATAGCCAACCAGAGTAACCAAACAAGTTGAGACTAATAACTAAAATCTTCAATACTCAAAGAGAGTATGTAAGGAAAACTCCATTAAAAAGGTACAAGTGCATCACCACAGAGATATT
>NW_016890030.1:0-264 GCF_001698545.2 Rhinopithecus bieti | reverse complement strand
GTTTCTCAGAGCCAAAGGCTGCCAGGAACCCCTCTTTTCTTCACAAAGTCGTTACAAACTCACGATACAAACTGAAAATACCCAATCTGTAAAATACAACGTATGACGCAACACAGGGTGAATGCGTAGGCACATACACAGGCGAAACAGGCGCACGCGCGAAAGAGGTGTATGAACACACAAACAGGTGTACACGCATCACACAGGTGCACGTGTGAAGGTGTACACACGTCAAACACGTGTGCATACACACATGAAAGCACC
>NW_016890029.1:0-473 GCF_001698545.2 Rhinopithecus bieti | reverse complement strand
ATGATGAAGAGGAGTGTGGGGAGGCCGTGGGGTAGCGGGGTGCACAGTGAGGCGTGGAGGGTGGTGGGGTTGGCTGCATGTGGGAGTTTGCTTTATTTTGTATCAGGCTGATGACTGGTTTCTCCTCTCCTGGTCTGAATTTCCCTTCTCCTGACCTCCTGCCCCACATCCCTGGGTCCCTGTGTTTCACTGCCGCACGGCTCTGTGTGCGTCCCTGTCTGTGTCCTCGTGTCACTGTGGCTCCTGGACCCCGCCCTCCTTGTCGCCTGTGCCCTGTGTCTGGTTGTGCCTGCAGTGGATGGCAAGTGGCAGGCCTGGGCGTCATGGGGCAGTTGCAGCGTCACGTGTGGGGCTGGCAGCCAGCGACGGGAGCGTGTCTGCTCTGGGCCCTTCTTCGGGGGAGCCGTCTGCCAGGGCCCCCAGGATGAGTACCGGCAGTGCGGCACCCAGCGGTGTCCTGGTGAGGCCCCTCC
>NW_016890028.1:0-263 GCF_001698545.2 Rhinopithecus bieti | reverse complement strand
ACCGTTCTTTTCATTGAGCAGTTTGACAACACTGTTTCCGTGGAATGTGCAAAGTTATATTTGGCAGCGCATTGTGGAATATAATAAATAAGGAAATATCCTCAGATAAAACTACAAATAAACTTTCTGCGATACTGCTTTGTGATGTATGAATTCCTCTCACAATTACACCTTTCTTTTCATTGAGCAGTTCGCTAATACTCTTTTCATGGAAAATACAAAGTGATACTTGGGATCGCATTGAGCTCTATAGTAAAAAAAAT
>NW_016890027.1:0-786 GCF_001698545.2 Rhinopithecus bieti | reverse complement strand
AGACCCCGCCGGCCACTGCTACGTCCTTGTCACCTGCCTGGGCCTCTCCTATGACGGCCTGCTGGGTGATGATCAGAGCACACCCAAGACCGGCCTCCTGATAATCGTTTTGGGCATGATCGTAATGGAGGGCAGCTGTGCTCCTGAGGAGGCAATCTGGGAAGCACTGAGTGTGATGGGGCTGTATGATGGGAGGGAGCATAGTGTCTATTGGAAGCTCAGGAAGCTGCTCACCCAAGAGTGGGTGCAAGAGAACTACCTGGAGTACCGTCAGGTCCCCGGCAGTGATCCTGTGTGCTACGAGTTCCTGTGGGGTCCAAGGGCCCTCGCTGAAACCAGCTATGTGAAAGTCCTGGAGCATGTGGCCAGAGTTAACGCAAGAGTTCGCAGTTCCTACCCATCCCAATCAAACAATATCTAATTCGTGCCTTCCTTGTACCTCTTACTGTACACTGTATAGTTAAAAAATACATATGTGTACCTAGATTTGCTTGTCTTGAGAATGTAATAGAATTAAATATGAATAAAGAAGTCCCCTTGGTCACTGGCTCATGTTTTCTCGAAACATTCATTGAGCATCTGCTATTTGCAAGACCCTGGGTTAGTATTGGAGACGCTAAAGTAAGCCAGGCCCAGCCCTAACCTTACGGTGGCTGAGTCTAGGATCTGCATTCATATAACTAAGCTGGCCAAGTGTCCCCTAAGATGTAAAGGAAATATAAGAGAGGGGTGGGGTTTGGGGCAACAGGTGAGAGTGGTGGAGTGTACTTGCCCTGAGCCAAGGGC
>NW_016890026.1:0-365 GCF_001698545.2 Rhinopithecus bieti | reverse complement strand
TTTGTTTTGGATAATTCTAATTTGGTATCCAGACTGTTGTTCCCAGATTCATTGACTTTTTTTTTTGTTTTCAAGCTGTTTTCCCCAATTTTTTTTTTTTTTTTTTTTTTTTTTTTTCCCCTCCCCTTTTTTTTTTTTTTTTTTTTTTTTTTTGAGACAGAGTCTTGCTCTGTGGCCCAGGCTGGAGTGCAGTGGTGCGATCTCAGCTCACTGCAAGCTCCGCCTCCCGGGTTCATCCCATTCTCCTGCCTTAGCCTCCCGAGTAGCTGGGACTACAGGCGCCTGCCACCACACCCAGCTAATTTTTTTTTTTTTTTTTTTATTTTTTTGAAAGAAAGGGTTTCACCGTGTTAGCCAGGATGGTC
>NW_016890025.1:0-287 GCF_001698545.2 Rhinopithecus bieti | reverse complement strand
CCGCCTCGGGCGTGCCGGCCACGAACATGAGCGAGATCACGGACATCACGCAGAACTGGGCTTCGTTCATGACCACGTTCGAGCCCGACACCGATGGCAAGGTCGCCTTCTCGGCCTGGACGAACAGCCGTGGCAACCGCTACGCCTATGTGGGCTGGGATACCGACGTCGCGGCAACGCAGCAGGGCAGCACCACCAGCTGGGCCGCTCGCATCCAGGCCAGCGAGTATTCCGGCTCGGTGCCGATCTACAAGGACGTCCAGCACGCCGCCTTCGTGCTGGGTACC
>NW_016890024.1:0-793 GCF_001698545.2 Rhinopithecus bieti | reverse complement strand
TCAAGCGATTATCCTGCCTCAGCCTCCCGAGTAGCTGCAATTACTGGTGCCCACCACCATGCCCGGCTAATTTTATATTTTAGTAGAGATGGGGTTTCACCATCTTAGCCAGGCTGGTCTCGAACTCCTGACCTCATGATCCACCCGCCTCGGCCTCCCAAAGTGCTAGGATTACTGGTGTGAGCCACTGCACCCGGCCAAATTTTGTTTTTTAATTATATTAATAACAGGCACATGTGCTCCTTTAAAATACCCTCAAACAGGCTGGCCTGCGACCCACACAGACGTGTGCAGTGTGGCACCAGATGCTTCCCTCATTGCCATGGCAACCACTCACCGCCAGGCCTGGCTTGTTGCCTGGACTTCTGGACCTGCTTCTTGCTATAAAAGTGTTTTTTTTTAACTTGTAACTAGAGTGGATCTGTATGATAAGTATGATACACACTTTTCTCTCCCTCGCGTCTTTTCACAATAGAGACATTTTCTTGTTTTGTTTTGTTTTTTGTTTTGAGACAGTTTCGCTCTTGTTACCCAGGCCAGAGTGCAATGGTGCGATCTCAGCTCACTGCAATCTCCATCTCCTGGATTCAAACGATTCTCCTGTCTCAGCCTCCTGAGTAGCTGGGATTATAGGCACCCACCAGCATGCCCAGCTAATTTTTTTGTATTTTTTAGTAGCGACGGGGTTTCACTATGTTGGCCAGGCTGGTCTTGAACTCCTGACCTCAGGGGATCCACCCACCTCAGCCTCCCAAAGTGCTGGGATTACAGGCATGAGCCACCGCCCCGGCCG
>NW_016890023.1:0-234 GCF_001698545.2 Rhinopithecus bieti | reverse complement strand
CGCGGTGGCTCAAGCCTGTAATCCCACCACTTTGGGAGGCCGAGACGGGTGGATCACGAGGTCAGGAGATCAAGACCATCCTGGCTAACACGGTGAAACCCCGTCTCTACTAAAAAATACAAAACAAAAACTAGCCTGGCGAGGTGGCGGGCGCCTGTAGTCCCAGCTACTCGGGAGGCTGAGGCAGGAGAATGGCCTAAACCCGGGAGGCGGAGCTTGCAGTGAGCTGAGATC
>NW_016890022.1:0-2144 GCF_001698545.2 Rhinopithecus bieti | reverse complement strand
AATATCATTGCAAAAGTCCTCAATAAAGTACTGGCAAACTGAATCCAGCAGCACATCCAAAAGGTGATCCACCAGGATCAAGTTGGCTTCTTCCCTGGAATGCAAGGCTGGTTCAATGTACTCAAATCAATAAAGATAATACATCACATAAACAGAACCAATAACAAAACCACATGATTATCTTAATAGATGCAGAAAAGGCCTTTGATAAAATTCAACATTTCTTCATGCTAAAATTCTCAATAAACTAGGTATTGATGGAATGTATCTCAAAATAATAAGAGCTATTTATGACAAAGCCATAGCTAATATCATACTGAACTGGCAAAAGCTGAAAGCATTCCCTTTGAAAACTGGCACAAGACAAGGATGCCCTCTCTCACCACTCCTATTCAACACAGTATTGGGAGTCCTGGCCAGGGAAATCAGGCAGAAGAAAGAAAGGGTATTCAAGTAGGAAGAGAGAAAGTCAAATTGTCTCTGTTTGCAGATGACATGATTGTATACTTAGAAAACCCCAATCGTGTCAGCCCAAAACTCCTTAAGTTGATAAATAACTTCAGCAAAGTCTCAGCATACAAATCAATGTGCAGAAATCACAAGCATTCCTATACACCAATAATAGACAAGCAGAGAGACAAATCATGAGTGAACTCCCATTCAGAAGTGTTACAAGGAAAATAAAATACCTAGGAATACAACTTACAAGGGACATGAAGGACCTCTTCAAGGAGAACTACAAACCAATGCTCAGGGAAATAAGAGAGGACACAAACAAATGGAAAACATTCCATGCTAATTGTAGGAAGAATCAATATCATAAAATGGCCATACTGCCCAAAGTAATTTATAAATTCAATGCTATTCCCATTGTGCTACCATGACTTTCTTCACAGCACTAGGAAAACTAGTTTAAATTTCATATGGAACCAAAAAAGAGCCCATATAGCCAATACAATCCTAAGCAAAAGAACAAAGCTGGAGGCATCACGCTACCTAACTTCAAACTATACTATAATGCTACAGTAACCAAAACAGCATGGTACTGGTACCAAAACAGATACATAGACCAATAGAACAGAACAGAGGCCTCAGAGATAACACCACACATCTATAACCATCTGATCTTTGACAAACCTCACAAAACAAGCAATGGAGTAAAGGATTCCCTATTTAATAAATGGTCTTAGGAAAACTGGCTAGCCATATGCAGAAAACAGAAACTGGACCCCTTCCTTACACCTTATACAAAATTAACTCAAGATGGTTTAAACACTTAACTGTAAGATCTAAAATCATAAAACCCTAGAAGAAAACCTAGGCAATACAATTCAGGACCTAGACATGGGCAAAGACTTCATGACTAAAACACCAACATCAATGGCAACAAAAGCAAAATTGACAAATGGCATCTAATTAAACTAAAGAACTTCTGCACAGCGAAAGAAACTATCATAAAATGAACAGTCACCCTACAGAATGGGAAAAAATTTTGCAGTCTATCCATGTGACGAAGGGCTAATACCCAGAATCTACAAGGAAGTTAAACAACTTTACAAGAAAAAAACAACCCCATCAAAAGTGGGTGAAGGACATAAACAGACACTTCTCAAAATAAGACATTTATGCAGCCAATAAACATATGAAAACTCATTATCACTGGTCATTAGAGAAATGCAAATCAAAACCACAGTGAGATACCATCTCATGACAGTTAGAATGGCAATCATTAAAATGTCAGGGAACAACAGATGCTGGAGAGGATGTGGAGAAATAGTAATGCTTTTACACTGTTGGTGGGAGTACAAATTAGTTCAACCATTGTGGAAGACAGTGTGGCAATTCCTCAAGGATCTAGAACCAGAAATACCATTTGACCCAGCAATCCCATTACTGGTTACATACACAAAGGAATATAAATCATTCTACTATAAAGACACATTCACATGTATGTTTATTGCGGTACTGTTCACAATAGCAAAGTCTTGGAACCAACCCAAATGTCCATCAATGATAGACTTGATAAAGAAAATGTAGCACATATACACTATGGAATACTACGCAGCCATAAACAGGATGAGTTCATGTCTTTTGTAGGGACATGGATGAAGCTGGAAAGCATTATTCTCAGCAAACTAACACAG
>NW_016890021.1:0-469 GCF_001698545.2 Rhinopithecus bieti | reverse complement strand
TTTCTCTTTCTTCTTTGCTGGTCTTTCCCTGCCTCTGCCAGCTGCTTATGCTGCTGTTCTCCCCTGTCCTTCCCCTTCCCCTAGGGGAGGGACCGTTGGGAAAGGAGCTACTCTCTCTTCCCCAAGAAAGGAAAGGGGTGTTCTGAATATTTTCTTACTACCAGAAGTTTGTGTGAGGTTCAACCCCTGAAATTTGCAGAAGGCTCAACCCCTCAAAGCAGGGATGTCTCACCTTGCCTATCCTGGAAGGTTCAACTCCTCAAATCAGGGGCATCTTGCCTTGCTGGTCTGGAAGGTTGACCTGTTTCCTCTCTTTTCCCCTCTGAAGGTCCCTTGGACACTTCCCACTCATGTTGCCCTCTCTGGCCACTCCCCAAGGGAGAATTAGGCCCCTCTTAGTGTTGGCGTGCTGGTATAAATCCCATGGTGGGATCCACCCTAAGCCATAAGAGGTAGCTACAGAACTGCA
>NW_016890020.1:0-284 GCF_001698545.2 Rhinopithecus bieti | reverse complement strand
CACACATATATATACACACACACACATACACACATATATATACACACACACACACACACATACATATACAACACACACCACACACACACACACACACATATATACACACACATATATACTACACACACACACATACACACACACACACATATATATACACACACATATATACATACACACATACACATACACACACACACACATATATATACACACACATATATACATACACACATACACATACACACACACACACATATATATACACACACATATATACATAC
>NW_016890019.1:0-473 GCF_001698545.2 Rhinopithecus bieti | reverse complement strand
ATTCTTCTCTCTTTTCTTCTTTTATTAGCCTGGCTAGTGGTCTATTTTGATAATCTTTTCAAAAAACTTGCTCCTGGATTCAATGATTTTTTGAAGGGTTTTTTGTTTCTCTCTCTCTTTCAGTTCTGCTCTCATCTTAGTTATTTCTTGTCTTCTGGTAGCTTTTGAATCTGTTTGCTCTTGCTTCTCTAGTTCTTTTAACTGTGATGTTAGGGTGTCAATTTTAGATCCTTCCTGCTTTCTCTTGTGGGCATTTAGTGCTATACATTTCCCTCTACACACTGCTTTAAATGTGTCCCAGAGATTCTGGTATGTTGTGTCTTTTTTCTCATTGGTTTCCAAGAACATCTTTATTTCTGCCTTAATTTTGTTACTTACCCAGTAGTCATTGAGGAGGAGGTTGTTCAGCTTCCATGTAGTCGTGAAGTTTTGAGTGAGTTTCTTAATCCTGAGTTCTAATTTGGTTGCACTGT
>NW_016890018.1:0-366 GCF_001698545.2 Rhinopithecus bieti | reverse complement strand
TGGAGGAGGTGCCTGATTCTGGGTCACTGAGTCCTGCCCAGAGTCCTCAGGGTGCCTCCTCTTCCCAGACCGTCACCGACAACACTCTATGGAGCCAATCCAATGAGGTTTCCAGCAGCAATGAAGAGGAGGGGCCAAGCACCTCCCCAGACCCAGCTCACCTGGAGTCCCTTTTCCGGGAAGCACTTGATGAGAAAGTGGCTGAGTTAGTTCATTTCCTGCTCCGCAAATATCAAATTAAGGAGCCGGTCACAAAGGCAGAAATGCTGGAGAGTGTCATCAAAATTACAAGAACCACTTTCCTGAGATCTTCAGCAAAGCCTCTGAGTGCATGCAGGTGATCTTTGGCATTGATGTGAAGGAAGT
>NW_016890017.1:0-1000 GCF_001698545.2 Rhinopithecus bieti | reverse complement strand
AAGATGAAGAGATGAAAACCTGAAACGATCTTAACAGAAACAAACCACTTTTCCAAACTAAGGCGGTGGCGATAAATGTAGTTTGACACTTTAGTTTAAAATACACAAATTTAGGCTGGGCGTGGTGGCTCATGCCTGTAATCCCAGCACTTTGGGAGGCCGAGGCGGGCGGATCACGAGGTCAGGAGTTTGAGATCAGCCTGGCCAATATGGTGAAACCCTGTCTCTACTAAAATACAAAATTAGCTGGGCGTGCTGGCGGGCTCCTTTACTCCCAGCTGCTCAGGAGGTTGAGGCAAAAGAATTGCTTGAACCCAGGAGGCAGGGCTGCATGAGCCGAGATCGTGCCACGGCACTCCAACCTGGGCGACAGAGTGAGACTCCGTCTCAAAACAAACAAACAAACAAAAAACCCACAAATTTAGAATAATGCCTCTGAGCCTCCGAAACAAAAGTGACCTGAGTTTACATCCCTGTGGCCTTGACAAAAGCCTGTGGTATAATGAGGTCACCTCATATCTTAGTGAGTTTGAAGGGAGTGAGCATTCCCCTTGGAAACTGGCACAAGACAAGGTGGCCCTCTCTCACTACTCCTATTAAGTATAGTACTGGAAGTTCTGGCCAGGGCAATCAGGCAAGATAAAGAAATAAAGAACATTCAAATAGTGAGAGACGCAGTCAACTATCCCTGTTTGCAGATGACATGATCATATATCTAGAAAACCCCATAGTCTCAACCCAAAAGCTTATTCAGCTGATAAGGAACTTCAGGAAAATCTTAGGATACAAAATAAATGTGCAAAATTACTAGCATTCCTATACACAAACAAAAGTCAAGCCAAGAGCCAAATCAGGAACAAACTCCCGTTCACAACTGCAACAAAAGGAATAAAATACCTAAGAATGTAGCTAACAAGGGAGGTGAAAGGTCTCTACAAGGAGACCTACAAACCACAAACAAATGGAAAACATTCTATGTCCATAGATAAGAAAATAAATG
>NW_016890016.1:0-262 GCF_001698545.2 Rhinopithecus bieti | reverse complement strand
CTTGAATTTTAGAATTGTTTTTTCTAGTTCTCTGAAGAATGATGGTGATATTTTGCTGAGAATTGCATTGAATTTGTAGATTGCTTTTGGCAGTGTGATCATTTTGCAATATTGATTCTACCCATCCATGAGCATGGGATGTGTTTTCATTTGTTTGTGTCATCTATGATTTCTTTCAGCAGTGTTTTGTAGTTTTCCTTGTAGAGGTCTTTCACATCCTTGGTTAGGTATATTCATAAGTATTTTATTTTATTTTCTTTTG
>NW_016890015.1:0-793 GCF_001698545.2 Rhinopithecus bieti | reverse complement strand
TATTTTTTCCTTGTCTTTCACAATTTTACATTTCACTGTTCCTGTGTGTGTGTACTATAACACCTTTAATTCTTAAGTCATTTTCTAAATCTGAGAAATTCTTATTCATTACTTAAATATACTCTCCTTTTAATGACTATATTTTCTTGTTATAAGGCTACTATTAGATGTGTTCTGATATTTGTTCTTCTATCCTCCCTATTAATTAACTTTTCCTTCATTTACTTCTTCTCTATCCATTACTGATTACTTTTATGAATTCTTTAGATGCATTTCCTCAGCTCAGTAATTGCTTTTCAACTATATCAATTTTAACATCCAACTATTCCACTGAATTATTTGTTTGAGCAGTTAATGTTTTCATATACAATAGGTTTTCTTTTATTGATTGATTCATTTCTTCATTTATTTGAGACAGAATCTTCCTCTGTCGCCCAGGCTGGAGTGCAGTGGCACGATCTTGGCTTACTGAACCTCTGTCTCCCGAGTCCAAGCAATTCTCCTGCCTCAGACCCTTGAATAGCTGGAACCACAGGCCTGTGACACTATGCCAGGCTAATTTTGTATTTTAGTAGAGACAGGATTTCACCATGTTGGCAGGCTGGTCTCGAACTTCTGACCTCAGGTGATCCACTCGCCTAAGCTTCCCAAAGTGCTGGGATTATAGGCGTGAGCCACGGTGCCTGTCCTTCCTTTTTTTTTTTGACAGAGTTTCACTCTTATTGGCCAGGCTGTTCTTGAACTCCTGACCTCAGGTGATCCTCCTGCCTTGACCTTCCAAAGTGCTGGGATT
>NW_016890014.1:0-466 GCF_001698545.2 Rhinopithecus bieti | reverse complement strand
AGTACCAAAACAGACACATAGACCAATGGAACAGAATAGAGAGCTCAGAAATAAGGTCACACTTCTGCAACCATCTGATCTTCAACAAACCTGACACAAACAAGAAATAAGGAACTTTGGGAGGCCGAGAGGGGTGGATCACGAGGTCAGGAGATCGAGACCATCCTGGTCTACACGGTGAAACCCCGTCTCTACTAAAAAATACAAAAAAAAAAACTAGCCGGGCGAGATGGCAGGCGCCTGTAGTCCCAGCTACTCGGGAGGCTGAGGCAGGAGAATGGCGGGAACCTGGGAGGCGGAGCTTGCAGTGAGCTGAGATTGCGCCACTGCACTCCAGCCTGGGCTACAGAGCGAGACTCTGTCTCAAAAAAAAAAAAAAAAAAAATAAGGAAAAGATTCTGTATGGAATAAACGGTGCTGGGAAACCTGGCTAGCCATACCCAGAAAACTGAAACTGGACCCTTTC
>NW_016890013.1:0-620 GCF_001698545.2 Rhinopithecus bieti | reverse complement strand
CGAAACTTCAGAAGGCAAAGGGAAAGTTTTCTCTTGGTCCAAACAGCCCCTATAAGGGTATCTGCATGGTGTAAAAGAAAAAAAGTTGAGGAAAATAAGAAATCCCAGTCCTAGAAGTAGCAAACATGGCCTTGACAATGGCAATGGGGAATGGTGCACAGCCTAAGATTGGTCTCCCCAGGACTGAGGGCCATCAGGGTCAAGTCTCTCATCTTTCCTTCCTCCCTTCCCTACACCCCAGCTGTACACAGCTGGACACAGGCCAGGGTTTAGTAAGAGCATCTGGTTAGGGAGGGTAGCTGGGAAATAGAATGTGAGTTTGTGTGAATATGTTATGAATTGAGTTGAGAAAATCTTTCCTTGTACAAGTATATTTACTCATATGTATGTATGCATGTGTGTGTGTGTTTTATACACACACACACACACACACACAATACATATACATTGCAATGGAGTTTTCCTCTTGTCACCCAGGCTGGAATGCAATGGCTCCATCTTGGCTCACCGCAACCTCCACCTCCCTGATTCAAGTGATTCTCCTGCCTCAGCCTCCCAAGTAACTGGGATTACAGGCATGCGCCACCATGTCCAGCTAATTTTGTATTTTTTAGTAGAGA
>NW_016890012.1:0-414 GCF_001698545.2 Rhinopithecus bieti | reverse complement strand
GACATCACAGAAACAGTGCTACCAAACTGATCCATGAAAAGAATCATGTAACTGTGTGAGATGAATTAACACATCACAAAGCAGTTTCTCAGATAGTTTATTTCTAGATGTTATATGAGGATATTTCATTTGTCAACATAAGCTTCAATGTGCTCCAAAATATCCCATTTCAGATTCCAAGAAAAGAGCATTAGCAAACTACTCAATGAAAAGAACAGTGTAACTTTGTGAGATGAATTCACACATCACAAAGAACTTTCTCAGAGAGATTCTTTCTAGATTTTTTCTAAGGATATTTCCTTTGTCACCATAGGCTTGAATGCAATCCAAAATATTCATTCTCAGATTCCCCAAAAACAGTGGTACCAAACTTATCCATGAAAAATATCGTGTAACTCTGTTAGCTCAATTAAC
>NW_016890011.1:0-263 GCF_001698545.2 Rhinopithecus bieti | reverse complement strand
GATAGGAAGCCTACTGCATTCCTACTTAATTTATACAAGCAGAAAACTTTTAGGACAAATGGGCAAAAGACTAATTTGAATTATAAAACAGAATTTCCAGACTTGGGCCAGTTTACAGACTCAGAACCCCTTGAATGAAAGGGAGGCTGGGTCCTGTTGAGGAAGGATCCCACTACACTACTGACAATTTATGCTGTTAATCTTTCTCTCATCCTTCGCCATGGAGACCTCCAGCCTTTTACCAGAGTACCTGTGCATTCTGG
>NW_016890010.1:0-413 GCF_001698545.2 Rhinopithecus bieti | reverse complement strand
TAAGCACATTATTTTCAAAATAGTGCTACAAATTCAGGAATGCAAACTAATATAAATAAACTTTCTTTTTTTCTCTCTTTCCTTCCTTCCTTCCTTCCTTCCTTCTTTTCTCTTTCTTTCTTTCTTTCCTTCTCTCTTTCTTTTTTCTTTCTTTCTTCCTTCCTTCCCTTTCTTCCCTCCTTCCTTCCTCTCTCTCTTTCTTCCTCTCCCTCTTTCTTTTTCTTTCTTTCTTTCTTTCTTTCTTTCTTTCTTTCTTTCTTTCTTTCTTTCTTTCTTTCTTTCCTTCCTTCCTTCCTTCCTTCCTTCCTTTCCTTTCTTCCCTCCTTCCTTCCTCTCACTTTCTTCCTCTCCCTCTTCCTTTCCTTCCTTCCTTTCCTTCCTTTCCTTCCTTCCTTCCTTCCTTCCTTCCTTCC
>NW_016890009.1:0-260 GCF_001698545.2 Rhinopithecus bieti | reverse complement strand
TTTAACTCTGTGAGATGAATTCACACATAACAAAGCAGTTTCTCAGAAATCGTCTTCCTAGTTTTATCTGAGGACATTTCATTTTTTACTATTTTACTATAGACCTCAATGGGCTCCCAAATATCCTTTCACAGATTCCACAAAACAGTGTTAATAAACTATTCAGTGAAAAGAAAAGTGTAACCCTGGGGATGAATTCACACATCACAAACCATGTATTCAGAAAGCTTCTTTCTAGTTTTGTCTCGGGATATTTCCTT
>NW_016890008.1:0-412 GCF_001698545.2 Rhinopithecus bieti | reverse complement strand
AAATAAATAAATAAATATGCTGTTAAATGAGTAAATTTTAATGGAAATGCAAATTTTAATAAAATATTATAATAGGCTTTAAGGATAGTGTATGTCTCTGTGGACAAATATGACTTTTGCTAATATGGAACGAAATTAAACCTGAATTTGTCATAGTTTCAGAGTGAACACTTTTTTTTTTTTTATTCTTATTATACTTTAAGTTCTAGGGTACATGTGCACAATGTGCAGGTTTGTTACATATGTATACAGGTGCCATGTTGGTGTGCTGTACCCATCAACTCGTCAGCACCCATCAACTCGTCATTTACATCAGTTATAACTCCCACTCCCATCCTTCCCCCCCTCCCCACTCCCCATAGTAGGCCCCGGTGTGTGATGTTCCCCTTCCCATGTCCAAGTGATCCCATTG
>NW_016890007.1:0-264 GCF_001698545.2 Rhinopithecus bieti | reverse complement strand
TTAACTATGGAGCTTGTGTGACCCAGATGTTTCTGATCCATGCCTTCACTGGCATGGAGGCTGAGGTCTTACTGGCTATGGCTTTTGACCGTTATGTGGCCATCTGTGCTCCACTACATTACACGACCATCTTGACATCCCAAGTGTTGGTGGGCATCAGCATGTGCATTGTAATTCGTCCAGTTTTACTTACACTTCCCATGATCTATCTTATCTACCGGCTACCCTTTTGTCAGGCTCATGTAATAGCCCATTCCTACTGTG
>NW_016890006.1:0-234 GCF_001698545.2 Rhinopithecus bieti | reverse complement strand
TCTTTTTTTTTTTTTTTTTTTTTTATTTGGGGTTTACTGTTTTGCCCAGGCTGGAGTGCAATGGCACCATCTCAGCTCACTGCAACCTCCTGCTCCTGGATTCGAGTGATTCTCCTGCCTCAGCCTCCCGAGTAGCTGGGACTGCAGGCATGAGCCACCATGCCTTGCTAATTTTTGTATTTTTAGTAGGGATGGGATTTCACCATGTTGGTCAGGCTGGTTTCGAACTCCTGA
>NW_016890004.1:0-2153 GCF_001698545.2 Rhinopithecus bieti | reverse complement strand
AGCACATGTACCATCCCTAGAATTTCCGGTAATCCAGCACCAGCCTGAAGATCATGTTCTCATCAAAAGGTAGAAAGAAGAAAACTCGATCCAGCCTGGGAAGGACACTACCTGTTGCTGCTAACCACCAAGACTGCTGTTTGTACGACACAAAAAAGGATAGACTCACCACATCCAAGTCAAGAAAGCACCACCTCCTCCAGAGTCATAGGCCATAGTCCCAGAGGAAAACCCTACCAAACTAAAGCTAAGAAAATTTAACTCTTTTGTCTATTCTATTCTCTTTCTTCTTTCCTCGTTCTGTTGCTGACCATCTAGTTATTAACATAACCAAGTCAATTTCACCTCAAACTATTGCATTTAATGCTTGTTATACCCTGTAGGGACTTGCCAAGTCAAAGACAGCTTTCTACTTCAGAAAAGTACTTCTGTCCCTCCTGACTTTCCTCAAACTAGGCATTAGTAAACTAGGACCATTTAATCCTGGGAGATTTCGATAAAGACCCCAGTGCCAACCAGAAGTCTTACCCCCCGATGTAAAGCTTTCATGTCATAGTTGGTCCAACATTCTGTGGACTACTAAAGAGCAAGGATGGACTGCCCCAACCGCTTTTGTAATTTCCTAAAATCATACATTCATTTTACTAGAGGATCATGGAAGTTAAAGACTGAAAACAAACTTTAGCAATTAAGACAGGATACCAAGATGTAAATGCCTGGTTAAAATAGATCAAATATTCCATCTGCACGTTAAACAAAAGCAATTATCATGCTTGTGCACATGGCAGGCCAGAGGCCCAGATTATCCCCTTTCCACAATGGTGGTCCTCCAGTCTACCAGGTGTAGGCTGCATAGTAGCTTTTTTCCAGGATTCTACAGCTTGGGGTAATAAGTCATGCCAAGCTCTCTCTGTTATATCTCAAAGTCTGGCACCCTGTAGGTCAGCCCCTGAGGGTCATCCAGCCTCCGTCTCCCAACACTAAGTTCACTTCATGTCTCTCACAACAAGGAGGAAACTCAGCATTCCTTGGAAACCTGAAAAGATGCAGTGAGCTTAAGAATTTTCAAGATCTTATCAATCAGTCAGCCCTTGTTCATCCCCGAGCAAATGTGTGGTGGTATTGTAGTAGACCTTTACTAGGCACTCTGCTGAATAACTGGAGTGGCATGTGTAGTTTCGTCCAACTGGCTATCCCTTTCACCCTGGCATTTCATCTACCAGAAGAAAAAAACTAAGACATCGTGAAGTGAGAGAAGCACCTTATAGGTCTTTCGACTCTCATGTCTATTTAGACACAATTGGAGTCCCAAGAGCAATATCAGATCAATTTAAAGCTTGAAATCAAATAACTGCAGGATTTGAGCCAATATTTTGGTAGGTGACAGTTAATAAAATGTAGATTAGATAAACTACATCTATTACAACCAACAGCAATGAGCTTTTCATGAGTTAAAAGAAAACTCATAGCGGCCCCAGCCCTGAGGCTACCTGACCTGACAAAATTCTTTACACTCTATGTGTCAGAAAGATAAAAAATGGCAGTTGGAGTTTTAACCCAGACTGTAAGGCCCTGGCCAACAACTAGACAAGGTTTCCAAAGGCTGGCTCTAAGGGCCCTAGCAGCAACGGCCCTGTTAGCACAAGAAGCAGATAAATGAACCCTTAGGCAAAACCTGAATATAAAGGCCCCCCATGCTGTGGTAACTTTAATGACTACCAAAGGACATCATTAGTTAAAAAATGCTATATTAACCAAATACCAAAGCTTGCTATATGAAAATCCCCACATAACCACTGAAGTTTGCAACAGCCTAAACCCCACCACCTTGCTTCCAGTATCAGAGAGCCCAGTCGAACATAACTGTGTAGAGGTGTTGGACTCAGTTTATTCTAGCAGGCCAACCTCTGAGCCCATCCTTAAACATCGGTAGACTGTGAGCGGCATGTGGATGGGAGCAGCTTCGCCAACTCCTGCAAAGTGACTCTGAAGAAGAGGACAAACCCCGCTCCAGTCACACCCAGAAGCTGACTGGTCCACACACGACTGAAGCATGAGAAAACTCATTGCGAGACTCATTTTCCTTAAAATCTGGACTTTTACAACAAGGACTTCGACTGAACTTCCTCAGACTGAGGACTGTTTCCAGTGTA
>NW_016890003.1:0-260 GCF_001698545.2 Rhinopithecus bieti | reverse complement strand
CTTTGTTTTAGCTTCCACTTTGGGAACGTGTTCAAAGCACACATTGGGAAGTCCCGTGAGTGAAAGAGATGTTGGAAAGCCCTTGAACTTGGTCATTAGGAAACATCCACACTGAAGAGGAACTCGACTATGGAAGGTCAAAAGGCTGTATTAATTTAGATGCAAAAGTCACACTAGAGGAATGCCATATCAGAATGCTTTTGGTAAATATACATGTTTTAAAGAGGTATATATTATTAATAAAATATCTAGCTGGTCTG
>NW_016890002.1:0-956 GCF_001698545.2 Rhinopithecus bieti | reverse complement strand
TTGGAAAAAAACTACTTTAAGCTTCATACAGAGTCAAAACAGAGCCCACAGGGCCAAGACAACCCTGGGCAAGAACAAAGCTGGAGGAATCACGCTACCTGACTTTCAACTTTACTACAAGGCTACAGTCACCAAAACAGCATGGTACTGGTACCAAAACAGATATATAGACCAATGGAACAGAACAGAGTCCTCAGAAATAACACCACACATCTACAACCATCTGATCTTTGACAAACCTTGACACAAACAAACAACAGGGAAAAGATTCCCGGTTTAATAAATGGTGTTGGGAAAACTGGCCGGCCGTATGCGGAAAACTAAAACTGGACCCCATCCTTACACCTTATACAAAATCAACTCAAGAGGATCAAGGACTTAAATCTAAGACCTAGGACCATAAAATCCTAGAAGAAAATCTAGGCAATACCATTCAGGACATAGGCATGGGCAAAACTTCCTGTCTAAAACATCAAAAGCAATGGCAACAAAAGCCAAAACTGAAAATGGGATCTAATTGAACTAAAGAGCTTCTGCACAGCAAAAGAAACTATCATCAGGGTGAAAAGAAAACCTACAGAATGGGAGAAAATTTTGCAATCTATCCAACTGACCAAGGGCTAATATCCAGAATCTACAAAGAACTTAAACAAATTTACAAGAAAAAAACAAACAACCCCATCAAAAGTGGGCAAAGGATATGAACCAACACTTCTCAAAAGAAGACATTTATGCAGCCAACAGACATATAAAAAATATTCATCATCACTGGTCAACAGAGAAATGCAAATCAAAACCCCAATGAGATACCATCTCATGCCAGTTAGAATGGCAATCATTAAAAGTCAGGAAACAACAGATGGAGAGGTTGTAGAAAACAGGAATGCGTTTACACTGTTGATGGGAGTGTAAATTAGCTCAACCATTGTGGAAGACAGTTGGCGATTCCTCAAGGA
>NW_016890001.1:0-369 GCF_001698545.2 Rhinopithecus bieti | reverse complement strand
AAGACAATTATTTTTTCTCGTCATCATTTTAAATAGAGTAACAGAGAAAGTAGGAATTATTATTATTATTATTATTTTTTTTTTGAGACGGAGTCTCACTCTGTCGCCCAGGCTGGAATGCAGTGGCCGGATCTCAGCTCACTGCAAGCTCCGCCTCCGAGGTTCACGCCATTCTCCTGCCTCAGCCTCCCGAGTAGCTGGGACTACAGGCGCCCGCCACCTCGCCCGGCTAGTTTTTTTGTATTTTTTTAGTAGAGACAGGGTTTCACCGTGTTAGCCAGGATGGTCTCGATCTCCTGACCTCGTGATCCGCCCGTCTAGGCCTCCCAAAGTGCTGGGATTACAGGCTTGAGCCACCGCGCCCAGCCA
>NW_016890000.1:0-896 GCF_001698545.2 Rhinopithecus bieti | reverse complement strand
ACACTCTCACCAACAGTGTAAAAGCGATCCTATTTCTCCACATCATCTCCAGCATATGCTGTTTCCTGACTTTTTAATGATCGCCATTCTATCTGGGGTGAGATGGTATCTCATTGTGGTTTTGATTTGCATTTCTCTAGTGACCAGTGATGGTGAGCTTTTTTTCATGTTTGTTGGCTGCATAAATGTCTTCTTTTGAGAAGTGTCTGTTCATATCCTTTGCCACTTTTGATGGGGTTTTTTGTATAAGGTGTAAGGAAAGGATTCAGTTTCAGCTTTCTGCATTTGGATAGTCAGTTTTCCCAACACCATTTATTAAATAGGGAGTCCTTTCCCCATTGCTTGTTTTGTCAGGTTGGTCAAAGATCAGATGGTTGTAGATGTGTGCTGTTATTTCCGAGGCCTCTGTTCTGTTCCATTGTTCTATATATTTGCTTTGGTACCAGTACCATGCTGTTTTGGTTAATGTAGCCTTGTAGTATAGTTTGAAGTCAGGTAGCATGATGCCTTCAGCTTTGTTCTTTGTCTTTTGTTTGTTTGTTTGTTTGTTTCCTTCTTCTTTTTTGTTGTATTTTGGCTGTGTGGGTTCTTTTTTTTTTGTTCCATATGAAATTTAAAGTAGTTGTTTCCAGTTCTGTGAAGAAAGTCAATGGTGACTTGATGGGAATAGCATTGACTCTATAAATTACTTTGGGAAGCATGGCCATTTTCACGATGTTGATTCTTCCTATCCATGAGCATGGAATGTTTTCCATTTGTTTGCATCATCTCTTATTTCCTTGAGCAATGGTTGGCAGTTCTCCATGAAGAGGTCCTTCACATCCCTTATAAGTTGTATTCCAAAGTATTTTATTCTCTTTCTAGCAGTTGTGAATGGGAGTTCACTCATGATTTGG